>NW_026589678.1:0-3210 GCF_907164565.1 Psammomys obesus
CTTGGCACTGGCCGCGCAGCAGCAGAGATTCTCCCGCCCTTGGCTGGAAGCTTGGAATTTGCACCGCCGAGCCTTTTTGCTGCGAGTTCCCTGTTTATGTTTGTGCAGATGGGGATTTTAGAAACATGCCACCGAGCTGGCAGGGGAGGAAAAGACTTGCACAATCTTCAGAGGCGCCTATGGTTTCTGGGCTGCTTGGGCTGGGGATAGTTAGTTTGGGCTTTCCTCTGAGTGCCCAAGGGAGTTAGTTGAGTTCTTCCTAGGAACAGGGCATCCCTAGGATCCTCCTGAAATGGTCCTGTCTCTCCTCCCACCCCAGCCCCACCCTCCTGACTTTCACTGCTTTTTTGTCTCAAGGCTCTGGTAGCTGAAGCAGGTGTTAACTTCCAAGTTGCTCTGCTGTGAAAGCACAATCGAATAAATTCATTGGGCTCTTTGTCCAGTCAAGAGATTATCCTAGTCAATTAAGTTTATTTTTTATTTCTTTATTTTTATTTCTTTTAATTTTCATTAGTTTTGTTATACCCAGTTTGTGAGCCCCCAAAAGATCTACAGGAATCGACTCCATTGCAAAACACATGAGGGTCTTTTTATTGTAAATTACAAGCTGCAGCTTGGGCCCACAACACCAACCGCCAAAGCGGTGGGAGCTGAACACACCATGCCCAGGTTAGTTGGGTGATATATAGATTCTGGTCCCCCCCAGCATGCCCAAGGCAGGGGCAATTCCTGCCTGGCAAGCATCTATTGGTCAAAATGCTACATTTTGAATAGATTGGCTATAGGAAGGTCCCCAGAACATAATGACCTGGTGTCCCTCCCTAGGGGGATGGGCCAGTTTCCTAGCAACTGCTATCTCTAGTAGGTGGGGAAAGAATGCAGTAAGGCGGTCCTTCCCCTCAGGACATTACTAGACTTCTCCACCCACATAGTTCAGACCTTAACCAATAGCTGCTAATTTTTAATCTTTTTGGTCTCTCATTTCCCCCTTTCCCATGATCATTTGAAGACCCAATCTTGGGTCTTCCAGACATGACCCCTTCTATCTTATAGATTTATCTTTTTATAATGGGATCTGAGTACCATCAGTAAGCCAAGGAGAACTATTATTCATTTTTAGGGTCTCTCTAGGCTTTTAGCCCAGTTGCTGCAATATTAGTTTTTATTTCAGCTAAGCAGATGCACAAGATAATAGCTAATGCCAGGGAGCCCCTTTTGACTTAGCATTTGAGCCTGCTAGGGAGGATTTGGGCGAAGACCATCCTCTGGAGCTTCTTCAATGCTGACCTGACTGTTGGACCGTAGGCATCAGAGGCTAAGGAGGCTGAAATGCCAGTCAAAGGCTGGGCAGTAGGGCAGTCCCAAGCATCTGGCTAGTTGATCCACCCGAAGAGGCAGGGAACAATCAGGTCAGTTTCCAGGAAGTTCAGATTTCAGCTTGCAGTCCACAGCTGATCCTGGAACAGAGTTAAACAGGTGAAAATCTGCTGAGACAAATTCAGACTGGAGACAGAAGTTAAATTTTATCTATTAAATGGGAAAGATCAGGGAAAATCTCATCTGCTATCCTTTTGAGCTATGCCAGATCCAGGTCACATCCTGAAACTCATATGAACTTTTTGGTACACAAAAGGAAATATATATTCAGTAAATCTGATATAACATTCTGAGAGTAACAGTTAAAACTGCACCCCACTGAATCAGTTAGCTGTTTGTTTTATAACCTTTATAAACAACTTAAGTGTGTTCATGGTAACATTTCTTCTGTTGGCATAGCTGTTGGTAATTAGCCACGAATGGAGCTTGGCCATTTTTTTATACACTCAGCATCTACTTTTAGACCCCATCTTCATGTTTACACTGGAAAGTTATGCAGAAATACATTACTGGATTTAGTACTAAACCCTGGATGCTTGGATTTTTCTTAACAAAGCAACTAGAAGGAATAGGTTTAAGATATTCTTGTGTCAAAATCTACCCCAGAAATGGCAGATATTAAGAATACCATACCTAAAGCTATGACTTTTGGGTCAGATATACACATTAAACAGATGTTTTTAACATGACAAGAAGCACCTTTAAGTCTATCTTCAGAAGCCAACCAAAGGAAATTAAAATCTCAACCTGGTGACTGAATAATAAGCAGTCAGTGCTCCATTAACTCTATTGATCAATGCCAAAACTCTGAACTTCTGAAATCTTATAACATAATCACAACAGTATCAAAGAGGGGGGAGAGATTTAAAGTATCTCCCATTTTTAACATGCTTTAATTTTTTTTTATATCTTTATAACTCATAATTACTTACCTTAAAAATCCTATTTAGACTCTCCAATCTTTTTTTTGTATTTATCAACCCTGAAACATTTTCTAAACCAAATAACACTCTCTGGATTTTTACAACCTAAACTCCTATATCCTCAGACTCTACATAGGCTTCATATTTTTTTATTTTAAGACACAGGCAACTAACATGAATTCTGTGAGCAAGGCAAACCTGTTTTCCTTTCTAAATAAGAGATCTAGTACCATGTAGTTCTAGCTAGCTAATGAACTGATTAATGAGCTAACAGTGGGTCTAATTGTCTGCTCTTTAGCTGCAAAGCTACTGTAAGCTTAGCATAACCATCAAGGTGTTCAGAGACCTGAGAAGGATAAATTATAAGGTAAATAAATATACCACTTTATGTGCCAATCAAAATGACAGAGATGACTAGTTAGTCCATCATGTAGGCAGTGTACCTGGCTCCTGTGTCTCACGGCATCCTGAACAGAGGCTGTCCAGCCAGGAACAGAATGTGAGAGACTGCTTCTACTGCTTTTGTGGAAAGAGGAACAGAAGAGATTGACCTCACCTTGCCTCTCACCATGTGAGACAATGGCTCTTCAGGTGTCCTCGTCTTTGTCCACAGTTTAGGCTGGGCCCTAGCAGTGGACCAGTTGGGGCATTATTGCCCAGTGGTTAGCATACCACAATCCAGAGTCACAGTCATCTGTCGTTGTGCCCAAATCTTCTCAGAGACCTTGGGGAGCTACTGCCAGAATTTCGGGACTTTCTGTCACAATAAGTTTACACATGTTAAAATGCCATATTCAAATCTCTGACAAGCTTGAGGGCCAGCATATCTGAGTTACTCTTTGCTTTTATCATCTGCTCTAGAATGCGTCCTATAAAACAGAATGCTATCTCTAATTCTAGCATATTTCTG
>NW_026589679.1:0-47854 GCF_907164565.1 Psammomys obesus
TTGCACATCACAAATTTCTCTCATATATTTCTCCCTCCTCTAAAACAGAAATACACACCCTTTCTTTCTCTTTCTTATTTGTAAAAGAAACAGGAAACTAAAACAACAACAAGAAATACAGCATAGGGCAAAACAAAAATAAACAAAACACAACACATACAAACCCATTTATTCAAACAGCGATTCAGAATCCATAAGATGTAAGCAAAAGGCCTATAAGGAAGAAAAAATGCCCAGACAAAACATAACAAGAAAAAATATTTTCAAAACACTGATGAGTATATTTTATGTTAACCAGCCTTTCCTAGGGTTAGGCTCAGCCTTTGAGTGTGGTATGTATACAAAGTGAGACTTTGATGAAGACATTTAGTTCTTTGTTTTCTAAGGAGTTTTCAGTTGGAGATAGCTTCTGAGTTTAGAATGGGGACCTTGTCCATTTGCCCTCTCAGGCATGGGCCCCAATTTTGCGTAGATTTGGGCAAGCCCTGCACATGCTGCTGCAGTCTCTGTGAGTGCATAAGTACATTGGTTCTGTTGTGTCTAGAAGGCTACAGTTTAAATGCCTTCCATTACCTCTGGTTCTAAACACCTTTAGGCCTCCACTTCCACAAAGCTTTCTGAACCCTGAGGCGTGGGGTTTGATGAAGGCATCCCATTTAGAACAGAGTGTTCCAAGGTCTCTTACTCTCTATACGTTCTCCAGTTATGAGTCTCTGTATTTGCTACCTTTTACTGTACAAGGAAGCATCTGTGATGATGGCTTAGCCATACAGTGATGTGTTAGTTTACCAGAGCCCTGTTAGGAGCCAATTTTTTGTTCTGTTCTTTTAACAGAACAGTAGTATTTGGTCCTTGGCCAATCAAATCTCAGGTTCTTGGCCACTGAAGCAGTGCTAGAGATAGATTCCATTTCATGGTGCAGACCTTAAATACAGCCATGGAGTGGTTGGTTACAGACATTTTTTGTGATACTGTTCCACCACTGGGCACTGTTGTAGATAGAAGGGTTTGTGGATGGGCTGGCATTTACTTTTCTCTTCTGGTGCACACAGAGTACTAACAAGTACTATGAACACTAGTGAGTAGCAGTGAAATCTCCAGATGAGCACTAACCTGTCTTCCCTGTGACTTTCAGTGTTCTGATGAAATGTCCTAGAAATCTGTTAGATACATTTGAAATAGAATGTTATTTAACTCCAGTGTTTGTTTAGTTTTAGTCAGAATGACTTACTATGGGTTAGAGTGGTGTATTAAAGCCTCCTCATGTCCTCACAAATAACACCGTGCTGTGGTTTTAGATATGATATTATTTCTTTGTAAGAAAATGATTGTCCCTATATTTGATGCATTAATGTTTAGAATTGTAATATCATTTTGAGTATTTTCTTCATTGAGCATGAATTGTCTCTCTGTATCCTTTATCACTAGTTTAGAATTGAAGTCTATTTTGTCTAACATTATAATATTTACTCTATTTTGTTTCCATGTTCCATTTGTTTGGAATATCTTTTTCCATCCTTTTACAAGGTGATGTCTATGGTTGATTATGAGGAAATTCTTCAAAGCTGCGGAAAAGTGGATCCTCTTTCTCCTTCCATCATTTTAACCTGAATTTCATTAATAGGGAGGAAAGGCTGTCAATAACAATTATTATTGAAATATGTATGCTGATTCTTGATATTTTCTCATACAGCTTTTGATTAACTGTTCCAAGATTACTTTATTTCTCATGCCACTCTTTTTTTTTGGATTTTCCCACAAAAGGTTCTTTTCAGAATCAAGTAATCCCTTTTGTATCATTTGAAAAGTTTGTATATTTACCATAAATCTCTTTAATCTGGCACAGAGGGTTTTTTATTTTTCTCTTTATTATAACATAGTTTTGGTGGGTACAGCATTCTGTGTTGACATCTGGGACCTTTCATAACTTGAGGAATACTGGCCCACGTACTCATGGCTTTTGAAGACTCCATCAACAATCTATTATTCTGATGGGTCTGCCTTCATACAAATCTTGTTGTTTCTTTTTTGTACATTTAATATTTTGACTGTTATATGTTGTGGGGGATTTTTTTCTAGTCCTGTTTTCTTCATATTTTTTTATGCTTTCTTGCCCATGGATACATACCTTTCCTTAAATTTGGAAAGTTTTATAATATTGCTTAGGTTATTTTTGTGAATATGTTTCCTTTCCTTCCTCTATATATTTGGTTTGCAGATTTGGTCCTTTGGTTTTTAAATATTTAACATGTGTTAACTGAGTTATCTAAATTATGTTTTATATCTTAAAGATGAGGTTATATATCTTCTACTTTTCCTAGTCTACTAGTGAGAATTTTTTATTAAATTTTATTTTTTATATTAATTACAGTTTACTTACTTTGTATCCCAGCTGTAGTTCCCTCCCTCATTTCCTCACAATCCCACACTTCCTTCCTTTTCTCCCTTCTTCCATCCCTCTTCTCTTCCCTGTCTCTCTCTAAGTCCATTGATAGGGTGGGTCCTCCTCCTCTTCCATCTGACTCTAGCTTATTAGGTCTCACCAGGACTGGCTGCAATATCCTCCTCTGTGACCTAGCAAAGCTACACTCCATCCCGGGGGGGGGTGATCAAAAAGCCAGCCACAGAGTTCATGTCAGAGACAGTCCCTGTTCCCCTTACTAGGGAAACCCACTTAAATACTGAGTTGCCATGGGCTACATCTGAGCAGGGGTTCTAGGTTATATTTCTAATGAGCTTTTTATTTGACTCAATGGATTTTCTTTTCAAGTTTGTTTTTCTTCAAAATGTTTGTTTATTAAATTCTATTTTATTATCCAGAATTATTTTTTTATTTTGTTCAACTATTTGTTTTATTTTGTTATCTTCATTCTGGTATTTATTCATTCCTTCTCTGGATTCTTTGAAAACATTTATAATTGTTATTTGGAGAACATTTTCTTATGTGTCATGTAAGCTTCCATTTTATGGGGTTATTAATTTTAAGGTAATTCATATTAACTTTAATAATTCATATACTTTGTTTCAGGACTGTGACCCAGGCATATGGACACTTGCTGATTGTCAGCGAGCAGTGTTTCTCAGTATAAAAATCTGGTCTCAACTTTGTTGAGTGAGTGCTTGGAGCTCCATTTGATTTTATCTTTGCTTATTTTAGCTTAGATTATCGTTTAGCTAATGGTGTTTGCTTTCAGTGTTGATGTTTGAATGGGGCATGAGAAGTTGTCCCAGACCAGCTAGGACTAGGTTCATTTTCCATACTATTTCCTCCATCAACTTTAAATTTTCAGGTTCTGCTTTCAGCTTTTGATACATTTTAGTTGCATTTTATCAAGGGTGAAATATGAAGATTTAATTTTATTTAAGGGTAGCCTTATGACCCCAAGGGTTTGAGAGCTAGAGAACTTCCCCCTCCCCCAGAGGTCTGCAGCACTTGGTGAGCTTGCCCTGCCTCCTCATGGGGGCAGTGCTGGAGAGCTGGCCCCAGTGGACGATTGGAGAGAAGTCAGGCTGACCAGGGCTGATCAGGGCTTCCCATCCACCCATTCCACCTTCTACACATCTACAAAGCAGCTGTTTTGTTTTTGTTGTTTTTCAAAAAGTTGTTTGGGTAAAAGGGTACACTGTGTAACATACCATGACATAATGGTGTTGCCAGGGAAAGATGATTTTTTTTTTTTTTTTTTGCAGGGAAGGGAGAAAGGGAGTTTGCAAGGGCAAAGAGCAAATATTGAGGGACAGGAAATGAGTGAGATTGAAGTGCATGATGAAATGCATAAATGAGAAATAGTAAGATCTGGAGAGGACAGGAGCTCCACAAGGAGAGCAACAGAACAAAAAAATTTGAACACAGGGGTCTTTCCAGAGACTCATACTCCAACCAAGTAACATGCATGGAGATAACCTAGAACCCCTGCACAGATGTAGCCCAGGGCAGTTCAGTGTCCAAGTTGGATCCTTAGTAATGGGAACAGGGACTGCCTCTGACATAATCTGATTGGCCTGCTCTTTCTCTTTGATCACCTCCTCCTGAAGGGGGAGCAGCCTTACCAGGCCACAGAAGATAACAATGCAGCCACTCGTGATGAGATCTGATAGACTAGGATCAGAAGGACAGAGAGGAGGACCTCCCTTATCAGTGGACTTGGGGAGGGGCATGCGTGAAGAAGGGGGGGAGGGTTGGATCTGGAGGGGAGGAGGGAGGGGCTTATGGGGAGATACAATGTGAATAAAGTGTAATTAATAAAAAAAGAAAAAAAACAGAAAAAGAAATGCATAAAGAATCAACATAAAATTAAAAAGTAAAATAAAATATTCCAATCACCCCCCTCAAAAAAGCAAGGAAGAAAAAGAAAGTTTTAACACAGTAAAAACTTTAGATGGTATTCAAAATTTTCAAGTCATTTTAAAACATATTCTTAAGGACAGGGGAAATTCAGAATTCTTATACAGCAATCGAAATGAGATGAAATGAAAAAATAAAGATTTATTAATTTGAATGTTGTTGTAGTTGACTATTAATATATACTATTGGTTTATCTTTTATTAACACTACTGTTAATCCTAAACAGCGGTATACTCAAATTACCACACAGAGACTGGGATTTATTTAATTAATCTAGGCTTGGCAATAGTTAGTTTAGGATGCTAAACCTCCAAGCCCTCAGAGTTTTCTAACATTTAGATTTTACCCATTATACTTGCTTTTAGTGATATATTAGGTCCAGTCCATCTCTCCAAGTCCTTCCAAGATCTCTGCTCCTGCCTTCCAGCCTCCTCTCCCTTCTCTCCCACTCTTTCCTGTCCTCTGGCTCCTCCCCTCTCCCCGCCTACTCAACATTGTGGCTGGTTGTTTTATTTTGTCATGTTTACACACAGTTGACACAGGTGATGCTTAGAAAAAGTATCACAATGCAATATCCAGATTGAAACCAGAGAGTGGGGAAGAGAAATCAGCATTTGAATGAACAAGGGTAAGGTGTAGACATTTCAAAAGAATATTATACCAACAAAATGTGTTGACTGAAACAAGTAGCAAACCAAATACCAAGCCATAAGGATATGTCATGCCACCAGTTGGTTTCTGGGATACTGATGTATAAGAGAGAGAGAGAACTGAATTTTGATGAAATATGACAATGAGTCTGTGTTCTTTATGAATTTGTTAAAATTTTAAAATATAAACTTAATTGTAAATAAATCATTCTTATTCTTTGTGTTCATCATTTTCTTTCCTTGATAATAGCTTTGCTTGTTTATTTGAAAACAGCTATAGAGTCACTAAAAAATATAATTGATTGAAACATTCCCCTCAAAACTTTAAAGGAAGGTATATTTTGATATACTATCTTAGAATGCTAAACAAAATAACTCTGGCATATTGCCAGCATTTGAGTTTAGGCAGATCTCTGTGAGTTTGGGACAAGCCTCATCTACAAAGTGATTTCTAGAGCAGTAAGATAGGAATATTAATTTTCTTTCTTTACATTAATTTTTTATATTTAATCACAGGTTATTTATTTTGTATCCCAGCTGTAGCTCCTTCCCTCATTTCCCCCCAATCCCACCCTCCCTCATCTCCTCCTATATAAAATTGGATAACTTTACGAAGGGGAAATATGAGCAATAATTGTTAAGTTGAAAAGAGATTGTGATTACCAGGTGGAGGAAAAGCTTGAAGAGCTATACCTAATAATAAGTAACTCTGAAAAAACACAAGAAAATCTACCACTATAGAACCTCTTAAAATAGTCAATATTTATATGGTATCAGTGTGTTTACCTCAGTTTCAAATCAATCTATTTCTATTTCATTTACTTTATGTAACAGTGAAAATATACTTTTGAATATTGAATTAAAAAATCTATGTGAAGCCTGTAATGGTGGCTCACACTTTGAATTTAAGCCCTCAGGAGACAGGGATAGGCAGATATCTGTGAGTTTGGGACTAATATCATCTACAAAGTGATTTACAGAACAATCAGGGATATATAATGAGACCCTGTCTTGACAAACAAACAAACAACAACAAAAGAAAAAGAGAAAAAAAATCTATGGCTTAAGGTGAAATGGCTAAAACCCTCAGATGTGATTATTTTGTGATGAGAATGTTAGGAGAAATTGAGCAACTGCATTAAAGTCAAGGAAGAGGGGTACTGAAGATTAACATATTAAATTTACAATGAATAAAGAGAGCTTATTACAACCAATATGAAAAAATTCCAAAGTGTAAGCTCCTGATGACAAAAATACTATTGAAAACTAAAATATTTTTTAAATTCTTTATTAATTACACTTTATTCACTTTGTATCCCCCCTGTGATTCCCTCCCTCCTCCCATCCCAATCCCTCCCTTCCTCCACCCTCTGCATGCATGCCCCTTCCCAAGTCCACTGATAGGGAAGGACTTCTTTTCCTTCCTTCTGATTCTAGTCAATTAGATCTCATCAGGAGTGGCTGCATTTTCTTCTTCTGTGGCCTAATAATGCTGCTTCCCCCTCAGGGGAGGTAATTAAAGAGCAGGCCAATCAGTTCATGTCAGAGGCAGATCCTCTTCTCATTACTATGGAACCCACTTGGATACTGAACTGCCATGGGCTACATCTGTGCAGGGGTCTTAGGTTATCTCCATGCATGGACCTTGGTTGGAGTATCAGTCTCAGGAAAGACCCCTGTGCTCAGATTTTTTGGTTCTGTTGCTCTCCTTGTGGACTCCTGTCCTCTCCAGATCTTGCTGTTTCCTGCTTCTTTCATAAGATTCCCTGCCCTCTGCCCAAAAGTTGGCCATAAGTCTCAGCATCTGCATTGATAGTCTGCTTTCAGAGGTCCTCTGTGTCAGGCTCCTGACTTGTTCCCTCTTTTCTCCTTCTTCTGATGTCCATCCTCTTTGCCTTTCTGGATAGGAATTGAGCATTTTAGCAAGAGTCCTCCCTCCTGATTGAAAACTAAAATAAATTAATGACAACAATACATGTATCAATAGTAATTTAATATCCTCGTGCTGGAAGTTATCCATAGCTATGTAAGTGATGATATTCATTGCTATTTTTGACAAGCAGAAAAAGAGATGCTATTAAGTTAGCTCTAACAATTTGATAAATAGGCACTATTAACAAAAACTCAGGAGTTTTTCTATGTAAAATAAAGATGCACAATGGGCATTATTGCAGGCTTTAGTTTGTTTACACATACTTTATTAGGGGTTCCTTGACCTTCTCCCTCCCTTCCAACCCCTCAACCCGAGATAGGAGAGAAAAAAAGTTAATAGGAATAGGGGATATAGTCTTCTTTAGATGTAGTTCCTTGGGGAGTTTCCACTCTTCCTCATCAGGATATCCAGCAGTCCAGCAATCCAGAAATCCAGCAACCCTGCGATAGCAAAAGCAGCAAAAAGACCAGCAGCAGCAGCTGGGACAGCAGCGACCTCCTTAAAGAGTGTGTGTTCCTTTCTAGGAGCATCTAGAAGCAATCTTGAAGCAATATCTCTCTGTGTCTCTCTCTATATCTTTGTCTCTGTCTCTCTGCTACTATTTATACCTTCTCAGAATCCACACCAGGATGTTTTTCAGCTAGCAAAACCAACGCTCCCTGCACAAGGCTGTTTCCAGCTGACAAGAGTCATCTGCCCTTTCAGGAGGAGGTTTTCACCTATGTGTTCCTGTATCCCACACTTGACATTACAAAAAAACATCTACATAACATAACAACAGCTTCCACTATACGTTATTTTCAAGGTTGTTATATTTTAAAACAGTATTTTACTCATGAACGGAACCAATTCCGCTCACAGAATTTTTTCATTGCCTCTTTTACATCTTTGTTTCTCAGACTGTAGATGACGGGATTCAGCATGGGAATCACAATAGTGTAAAATGTGGACACAATCATGTCATGTTCCAAGGCATAGTTGGAACTAGGTCTCACATACATAAAAAGAATTGTCCCATGACAAATGGACACTCCTGTCAGATGAGAGCCACAGGTTGAGAAGATTTTTCTCTTCCCTTCAGCAGAATGCATCTTAAGAATTGTAAAGAATATGAAACTGTAAGAGACCAGGACAATCAAGATGGTGATAATCTCAATGGCACCCACACAATAGAACAGCAGAAGCTGATTTACATATGTGTTAGAACATAAAATAGCAAGCAATGGAGGGATATCACAGAAGACATGCCTAACTTCATTAGATGCACAGAAAGAAAGGCTAAAAGTAGCCACTGTGTGTATGGTAGCATGCATAATTCCACCAGCATAAGAAGCTATGATTAGAGGTATGTAGACTCTAGGTGACATGCTCACTGCATACAGAAGTGGGTTATAAATAGTTATGTAGCGGTCATAGGCCATTGCAGCCAGCAGAAAATATTCTGTAGTTCCAAAAGTAACAAAGAGAAACATTTCTGTCATGAATCCAGGGTATGAGATGGATTTATCTTTTGAAAGAAAATTGACCAACATCTTTGGGGTGACAACCATGGAATGACAGGCATCTAGGAAGGATAAAACACTTAAAAAATAGTACATGGGGCTTTGAAGCCGGGAATCTTCAATGACTAGAACAACCAACCCAAAGTTTCCTATAAGAGTGAAAAGGTAGATCACAAAAAAGAAGAGAAATAAGAAGACTTCCAAGTCAGCATCATCTGTGAAGCCTGTTAGAATAAACATGGTGACTTCTGTCATGTTGTGCACTGGAATTCTTTGTACAGCATAACCTAGTGGACGTCTCGACATTTCTGGCTTTTACAGCTTATAAATTAAATGTCCTTGGAGAGCTTGGTCCACCCATCACATCCCTGAGCTTGGGTTTAAGAAATTCATAATGAAGCTTTTCTCCTTGTGGGCAGCGGCAGTGATAAAGAAGTTGAGACCAAGGACATGCATTACTCTGTTAAAATAAATTGAAAAACAATGTTTTAACATTTTTGCTGTGCTTTTTATATTTGGAATTAACCAATCTTGAGAATGTTCACTTTGTTAATTTTTCTCCCCTTCTTTCATATTACCTTGTGCTCATAATTATAAGCTTGAGGATGCACCCTATGCTATAGACAGGGTCTGTGTAATGAATTTCTCAGAGTCTGAAAATGCACTGTAAGCAGCCATATATAGATAGTGAGATCATTTGAACTTAAATGAAGAAAACTGTATGAGCATCTATTAATGAATATGAGATAATGAAGCATTTCAAGAACTTGTCTTACATTTTCAAATGCATTCAGGTCTGCATTTCTTTTGACAATTTCATGATGTACTATGATGAGCAGAACAGTCCATCATGGCATGGATGAGTCTTTTTTGAAAATAAAAACCAAACAAAATTTAAAAAAAAATAATGTATTTTAGTTTTTCACTTTTCTTTCTAGAAATAAACATTGATACGTACTCATTTTTTACTTTTAGGGTTTTCCTTTATTTTTCAAAACAATTAACTTATAATGCAGGAGTTCTCAAATCATATGGCAATGATGTGTGACTATAACAAAATCTATGCTTGGACCAGGCATGGTGATTCATGCTTTTAATTATAGCAGAAGCTAGCATTAAACTCTGTGGGTTTAGCCTAGGCTTCATAGCCATGTCCAAACCAGAGAAGGTAATAAGGATACCCTGTCTCAAAAAGCTAAACAATGTATCTTTGGATTTAATGAGATACTTTTGTTTCATAAATAATGCCTGGTCATTTCTTAGTAGTATATCTATGAAATAGATAAATCTATGATAAGTTGAATATATTTCAGTAAGAATCAATATTAATTGTTACAGAAAAATTCCTCAAAAGAAATATTATGTCATGAACTACAAACATGTAGTGATGGGAAATTCTGACCAGAATCCTGAATCAGGTATGAAGTTTCTATGTTTGAAACACAAATTTCAGATTTAATGTAATTTGCAGCAAGTGTTCATTATGATGTCCTGGTAATGTAACCTTTTACCTACTGTAAAAAAAATCTTGGTGTCAGTCTCTAAAATCAGAAAAACAAATTTTCAGGATGGCTTTTGCTTTCTTTTCAGTATTTCAAACAGATCAACATGTTTCAATTTATGAACAGCATCCTTACAATAGGCTTGGCTGAATTTTTTGTGACCAATTAACTTATATTCAATATGAAGTACCTTGTTATTTTTGTATTAAAACTTCCACTTGTCAGCTGTACAGCAGTTGGACTATTCTAAAAGCAGAAAAGCACTTGTTTATGTATTCCAAGAGAAGTCTTAGATCCATGATGGAGGTTGGTTTGCTTTAAATTTATAGTGTGGGATTAAACAAGCAAAACATTCATTGACTTTTTCATGTAATTTTAGAAATCCAAAATAAAAAATAAATCAAAATTTCCCAGTTTTGTGTAAGGAAAACTAATGTAATTTTCATAAACATATACACAAAATAAAAACTTTTACTTTAATTTGAATATATTAATGAAATTAATTATGGACATGAATTAGCATATACAAATATGTGAAAGATAACATTTATCTAACATTATAAAAATATGTTTCAGTCCTATATTTCTCATGGCCGTTTTCCATTCCCCGTCTTCTACTTAAAGAATAATAAGGATACATGTGGAAATATTCATTAAAAATTACCAGAAACACAATATAAATTAGGTAGAAAAAACAGACTCTCTATGAAACACATCTGCACATGTTGACTTTATTCATGTGCAGAAGAAAATTCAGTTACATCCCAAAGTTTAACTTCACATTTCTGACATTGCTGATAAAAGATGGTTGTAAGGAATTTGGAATATTAAATTTGAATGAAACTTCCGTGTTTAAATCTCAGATCCATTCCTTATTTGTCAGTCAGCTGGGAAAACTTGCTGCCTCTGTAACAAAGCACAGGTAAGACTGAATAAAATTGTTGGTGACATCATACCTTGTTCAATCTTAAGAGTAAAATATTGCAGAGTTTATTATGAGATTCACCTGAATAAACATAAATATAAATTTATATTTTATTCAGCTCTAAAAATGAATAAAAATTTAACTTATCGTACTGAGATATTAATGGGGAACAGCAAGCCAAATATTGACACTTGTATACATATACATACATATAATATGACAGAGCATATCTTAAAATTAATTTCAATGAGATTATAATTACTAAATGTCAGTCTCATATGTTTTAATAACCTTCAAATACTGTTTAATTTCATGTGCTTATAATTTTGTAATAAACACATTTAGTTATATTTCCACTACTTTTTTTTTTGTTTGCTCAAGTGTCTTGCACTGAAAGAACAATTCATGTCAGGTATGTGATTATACATTCACTTGAAAATTATTAACTTGATCACACTCTTGGTTGCAAAAAAAATGTTTTAATAAATAAATTGCCAATGTACCTCATTCAACACCAAATTCCACTGAATCAATTATCTACTTCTCATTAGTTAGCAAGTAAGAGTCCCTGTAGCCATATTAATGTCTTTTAGATATTTATCACACATGCTTACAGCACAAATATTTCTATATCATAGTAATAAATTATAATTATGTATGTTTGACTTTCATGGGAAGAAATTACAAAGGATATGTACTTATATGTAATTTATAATGAATCACAATCAGTCTTGTAGACCATTGCAAAATCAATTTGTCAGCTCTGTCAGAAAACATATATTGCTCCAGCAGCATTAGAAACAAAGAGATCACACAAAGAAGACAACGACTTCAGTTGCTATGTTGCTATGTTATTCTAATACTGGATTGGTTTGTAGAATATGTGTGTGTTATTTTCTACAGTCTACATAACAACCTGTAAAATAAATGATTCCACATATTTTTAATGAATTTAGAACTGAGATGACAGTTAGCAAAGCCAGGAATCAAGTCCAGGCTTCTTCATGCCCATACTTGTGCTCTTTCCAGGGGATTTCCTGTGGACTCTTTAGGATGTACTAATACTAAGAAATCATTAACTCCTGGATTCAACACAAAATCTCATATCTGACTGAGTTTACAAAGCAGCTAAGTTTATATGAGATGTCAATAGAAAGGATGAATGGCTTCCACATTGAATTTTTGTTTCTTGGGTTATATTTTTGTTTGTGTTTTTTCTTTGTTTGTTTTTTGAGATAGGATTTCACTGTAATAACACTGACTATCCTGGACACAACTTTGTAGATCAGGCTGACCTTGAAAACACAGAGACTTGCCTGCCTCTGCCTTCTGAGTTCTGGGATTAAAGATGAGTGTTACCACACCCAGCTATATTGAATTCTTAACCTTTAGAAATAAAGATAATTTTTTGTTAAATCACTTAAAAACAACATTATCCCCAGAGAACATAAACTAATTTTTGGTTTGCCATCTTTAAAAGTTTTTAAATTATTTTTAAAATTAATTTAATTTTTTATTAATTACAGTTATTCATTTTGTATCATTTTGTATCCCCTCCCTCATCCCCTCCCAATCCCACCCTTGCTCCCTCATCTCCTCCCATGCCTGTCCCCAAGTACACTGATAGGGGAGGTCCTCCTCCCCTTCCATCTGACCCTAGTCTATCAGGTCAAATCAGGACTGGCTGCATTGTCTTCCTCTGTGGCCTGGCAAGCCTGTTCCCACATCACGGGGAAGTGATCAAAGAGCCTGTCACTGAGTTCATGTCAGAGACAGTCCCTGTTCCCATTACTAGGAAACCCAATTGGAGAATGAGCTGCCATGGGCTACATCTGTGTTGGGTTCTAGGTTATCTCCATGCATGGTCCTTGGTTGAAGTATCAGTCTCAGAAAACCCTATACCTGACAGAGGGCTAATATCCAGAATATATAAAGAACTCAAGAAGTTAAAAAGAAACAAATCAAGTAATTCAATTCAAAATGGCATACAGAGCTAAATAGAGAATTCTCTATAGAAGAATAAGGAATTGTAGAAAAACACTTAAAGAATTGCTCAACATTCTTAGTCATCAGGGAAATGCAAATCAAAATGAACCTGAGATTTCATCTTACAATCATCAGAATGGCTAAAATAAAAAACTCAAGTGAAAACACATGCTGGGGAGGATGTGGAGAAAGGGGAACCCTCCTCCATTCTGGTGGGAATGTAAACTTGTACAACCACTCTGGAAATCAATCTGCACTTTCTCAGACAATTAGAAATAGTGCTTCCTCAAGATTCAGCTATACCACTCCTAGGTATATATCTGAAACATGCTCAAGTATACAACAAGGACATTTGCTCAACCATGTTTGTAACAGCTTTATGCATAATAGCCAGAATCTGGAAACAACCTAGAAGTCCCTCAACTTAGGAATGGATACAGAAATTGTGGTACATCTTTAAAATTTTATGCATTCATAATTTTCCTAACTTCAGCTATAACCCTCAATTTTTCTTCTATCAATCTCATATTTCTTGTGTAAGTAAAAACAGATTACAAATAAAATAATCTTTGGTCAAAACCATACACAGAAAGTTCCTTAGGAGACATATGCTTCAATCACAATATATATTTTCTTAGGTAGACTCTTATCATCAAATTACATGTTACACTAACTGATATTCTCTTCCCAGGGAAATACTACCTCTTCTGCTCGGAGTGTCAAATAAACATCTTTGAAAATATAAATATAAGTAACATTATATCAACTCACCTGGTTATATTTAGGACTATAGATCAAAAATTACAGTACATATACATGCATAGAATAAAAAGTAAAAAGAAAGATGGCATGAATTTGACAGAAAGCAGTCGTAGATACATGGGAGGCTATGGAAAGAGGAAAGAAATATTGTAATTATAATCTCAGAAATAAAATAAAAGTACTACTGAATTGTAAAAATTAAAGAAAACATGAATGTTAAAGCATGTAGTAAAATTTTAAATTGAAAAATATAATCTCTAAATATTTTGTATACAATTGAGTTTCTTCTTACACTGGAAATGATTATCTCAGTCACATAAGGCTGTGAATATTGTGTTTTCCTTCTTACACCTGCCTTTTGAAATTTTCTCCAAGTCTACAGGATGCCCAAGGGAGGGAACATGTTGATTTGCTCTAAATAGAGAAGTACCCAGGTGATTTAGGTTTTCTAATAACAAGCACAGACTAATTTGCAAGTGAATATGATATGAAATGATTGGCATGAAATAATCTCTCTATAAAAGGAGTATAGACATAGTAATAAGAAATAAATATAAATATAACAGCAGAGAGTTACAGCTCCATTCTAAATACATTTTTAAAATTTTTATCTGATACTCAATTTCTTTTTTTTTCCTGTTTTCTTTTTTTAATTTAATTTTATTTTTTTCTTATGAGTTACATTTTATTAACTCTATATCCCAGCTGTATCCCGCTCCCTCATTCCCTCCCAATCCCACCCTCCCTCCCTCATCTCCACCGTGCCCCTTTCCAAGTCCACTGATGGGGGGGGACCTCCTACCCATTCATCTGATCCTGTTTTATCAGGTATCTTCAGGACTGGCTGCAAAGCCCTCCTCTGTGGCCTAACAAGACTGCTCCTCCCTTGGGGGTTGGGGAGGTCAAAGAGCCAGTCATTGAGTTCCTGTTAGAAATAGTCCTTGTTCCCCTCACTATGGGAAACAATTGGTTACTGAGCTACCACAGGCTATATCTGAACAGAGGTTCTAGGTTATATCCATACATGGTCCTTGCTTGAATGACAGTCTCTGAGAAGACCCTGTGCCCAGATATATTTGGTCCTTGTGGAGCTCTTATTCTTTCCCCATCATACTAACTCCCTTTCTTTCATATGATTCCCTGTACTCTGCCGAAGGTTTGGTCATGAGTCTTTGTATCTGCTTTGAAAACACTGATAGTTAGAATCTTTCAGATGCGCTCAGTAGACTCCTGTCATACATTCAATGCACATCCCATCTGTCTTTCTAAACGAGGATTGATCATCTTACCCCATGTCCGCTTTCTTGATAATCTTTTTTAGGTGTATAGATTTCATTATGTTTGTCATATCTTATAGGTCAATATAAGTGAATATATACCGTGTTTGTCTTTCACCTTCTGGGATATTTCACTCAGAATGATCTTTTTCTAGATCCCACCATTTGCCTGCAAATTTCATGATTTCCTCCTTTTTGATTGCTGAGTAGTATTCCATTCTGTAAAAATACCACAATTTCTGTACCTCCGTTGATGGACATCTGGGTTGTTTCCAGGTTCTGGCTATTACAAATAAAGCTGCTATAAACATGGTTGAGCAAGTATCCCTTTTGTGTACTTGAGCAAAGTTTGGGTATATACCTAGCAGTGGTATAGCTGGGTCTTGAGGAAGCACTATTCCTAATTGCCTTAGAAAGCGCCAGATAGATTTCCAGAGTGGTTGTACCAGTTTACATTCCCACCAACAGTGGAGGAGGGTTCCCTTTTCTCCACAACATCTCCAGCATGTGTTGTCACTTGAGTTTTTCATCTTGGCCATTCTGATGGGTGTAAGGTGAAATCTCAGGGTTGTTTTGATTTGCATTTCCCTGATGGCTAATGAGGTTGAGCATTTCTTTAAGTGTTTCTCTGCCTTTCAATATTCTTCTGTCGAGAATTCTGTTTTCTCTTGAAAATATAACCCTATTTATCTCAATTCTGGATAAATTTATGTAAGATCATGTGAAATCATAGCATGACTAAATTAAAGACACTTTCAAATATATCAAATAATCTTAAAGATATCAAACATCAATATTAAATATACTGTAAATTTGTTGCAACTCCAATGGTAGGCAAGATAGATTTAACTTTACTGAAAATGAAATGGAAAACTAGGAAAGAGATGCTGATAATTAAAATATATTGCCAAGAATATGCAGTTTAATAGGAAACTATCCATACACATATAATATTATAATATATAGTAAAGTATAATAGATGTAAATTACAATATTAAATATATTTTTACCATAGATATTCAATGTATTAACCTTAGATTTGTAACTCTAACATACGTGTGAGATCTATTAAATTACTCATGTATATTATATATATATATATTTTCATATATATATTTACCCAAAAAGGGCATAAAATCAGATCTAATATTTGCAAAAAAAAACCAAAATGTCTCAAAAAGAACTGTCATTAAACCTTAGAGTAGATGAAACTGGAAACTTTAAAAAAACTGATGAATTTCTAGACACATCAGGCTTCCCAAAGTTAAATAAAGATGAAATTAAATAATGCCAATATATGTGATGAAAGAAGGAGATTGCAGCAGTCATTTTAAAAAGTGTTCTGATGAGGCTGCAGACATGGCTGATGCATTAGCAGTACTAGCTTCTGTTACAGAGGAGTTGGGATTTGTTTGCCACCACCCACTTCTCAGCTCACAGCCATCTAAACTCCAGTCCCAGAGGATCATAGGTCCTTTTCTGGCCTTGATGGGCACCACATGCACATGGTGCACAGACATGCATGCAGGCAAAACACCCATACAGGTAAAATAAATAAATAAAATAACAAGCCTTCCTAGCTAAAACTTCATAGATCCAGAGGGTTACAGGCTGGACTGCACCATATGCGATGCTTTGAAGAAGAGCTGTAACCCAGTGATCCTGTCCTGTTATTCTATGAACTAAGAAGAGCTGTGACCCAGTGATCAGGCCTTTCCTATTATTCTATGAACTAAGAAAAGGAAGGAGCACATACAAAGTCATAACACAAAACCAGTATTACTTTACACTAATCCCAGATAAGCACTTGTCAGCAAGGCAAATATATACCAATGTCCTACATGAACAGATACGACCAAAAAAAAAAAAAAAGTTAAGAAAATATTTGCAAATCAAAGAGGTACATATCAAAAAAATCATCCAACAAATTCACAGTACCAGGTACGCATCTCCCCCTGGGGGCTGGCTTTAGTCCAATTTAAAACAGTAACTGGTTACTCCAGGAGAGTTATGCCACCATTAATTTCTTGGGCATGTCTGAACATTGTAGTCATTTTTTACAGCTCATGTGGTTCACAGCTGGGTAAACTTTTGATGCATTTTCTCCCCCAGTGGCCTGTATAGCATCCCAGAATATTACTGAAGCTAGTACTGGGAGGAAGCTTCCTGGTCAGTATCAATTATATATATATATATATATATATATATATATATATATATATTTTTACTCATAGGCAAAGTGTTTGTAACAATAGGCTCTGACCATCAAGTTTTGGTAGCCATGGTCTGTATTGTTTAGGTCTCTGGGTTAACACTGGTCAAAAATTCAAAGGGAGCCTTCTCACAACTGCCACTGGGCTTTGTGTTGGGCAACCTACAGCTAGAGCAAGGAACATTATCACCTTGGTAGAGTAATTCCAACTCCTTTACATAGATATGTTTTCACACACAAGTACATACACTTAAGTATGTATGAAGCTTCTAAAAGAGTACATTTCCATGTAACTTTTTTTTATTCATCCTTAATGATAGTGGTTGTAAAGCTAATTGACCCTAGAGTGAATCACTTCCTATTATTTTGGTAAAGAGTTACAGTATCAAACTCTCCTTAAATTCTTACCCCTGCATCTATCAATTAGTGTAACATTTGGACCTCATCAGATAAATTTCTTTGTCTGGTGGACAGTGGTCAGTTCACAACTTGTCAAAATGAAGAGATGTGTCTTTAGAGTACTCAGCTACAAATGGGACATTTATATCACACCACTCTCTTCAAGACTCAGGCATAAAAAGTGTGCTAAAAATCTGTAAAAACCAGAATCAGGGGAGGACCAGAGCAAAATATTATCCTTGGGGCATGTCAGAACCTCTACATTTATGAACTCACGGTAGTTGTTGTTGCCTGAAGATCAGCATAAAAAGGTGAGGTGCTCAAAGATCCATATATTTAGTTGAGGAGCTATTGGTGGCTGGTGGTTTTTGATGAAGAGAGAACCAGTTTTCTTTAAGGGTGTGAATCTTGGTAAAGACACAGACTTCAGTTGGTAGCTTCAGACCCATAAGTACAGCACAAATTGACATGAAGTTGAGGAGGTTGGGATGACCATCATATAAATGTATGCATTTATGAAACACTCAAACAAATAAGAAATACATCACCTTAAAGAAGGGAAAAGATTATCCATCCTGATCAACTTAGCTCTATAGCAGAAATGAAGGGATGATTTAAAGTACACAAATTGGTAAATGTAACACACCACTACATAAGTAGGCTTAAACTAGAAATTACATGATCATCTCAATATAACAAAAAAGCCTTTGGATATGTCCAACTTTCTTTTATTGTAAAAGTTTTAGAATAGAAATGCAGAAAACAAACCTCAACATAATAAAGGCTACATATTAACACATCCATAGTCAACATCATCCCACTATAATGAGAAACAAGTCTAATATTTTTGTTGGCTATTCACGCCACCTCAAGTGACAGGGAAAGCCTTGCCTGCCTTGTACTCACTTGGAATCTGGCACCTGAGTGTAAGTTCACAGTTTATTTGAGGGAAGTTGTTTTGTTTAGTTCAGAATTCAAGTCTGTGTAAACACCTTTCTGTCATAGTGACACTTCCAGCCTCTGTAATGGTCACAAAGATCATCTGAAGCCCCTCAATAGGACTCTTCCCAGATTAAGCTAATTAGGTGAAAATTCTGAACAAAAACTCACCAATCCCTGAATAGGAAACCCATCAAATTTCAGCTTCTCCAAGCTCAGAATTAGAAATCCCATCAAATGTTACCTCGGAAATCTCTGCGCTAGACAGCTCCACCCTCTAAGAAATACTATATAAAGGCTGTGTCTGCTCTGATCCCTGATGTCTTCTCCCATAAGTAGAGGCAGTCTTTCCTGGATTTGTCCTTCCACTCCCTGGATCCTCCAAAAAACTCTCTTTTGGATTTGTTGACTACGATGACTCTCAATAGACTCCAAGAAGCAATGAAGAGAAGGAAAAAAGTGAGTAAGTGGAGGGGGGCTAAGGCTAATGTACTCTTCAGCTTAACTGTGGAAACTCTCTTCAGGGAGCTGGAACACTGAAGAAGGAGTGGGGCTGATGGTCTGAGATCCTCAGCTCAGCTGGGGAAAACCCTCTTCTAAGAGATGAAGTGCCTCTGCTGAGAATAGGCTGACTCTCAGAGCTGTATGGTTCCTGGGCTCCCATATCTCAGGATGCCCTTCCATTGCCACACTGTCCTCCTCAGAGCTGTGTGGTTCTTTGTTTGGCCCTAGTGTCTCAGGATGAGGTTCCATTGGGATACCTTTCCATCTCAGTGCTATGTGATTCTGTGCTCCAAAAGAGTCCCAGGATGTCTTTTTTTTTTAATTTTTATTTTTCTTTTTAGTTACAATTTGTTAACTCTGTGTCCCAGCTGTATCCCACTCCCTCATTCCCTCCCCCTCCCCAACTCCCTCCCTGGTCTCCTCCCTGCCTCTTTCCAAGTCCACTGATAGGGGAGGACCTCCTCCCCTTTCATTTGACCCTGTTTTGTCAGGTGTCTTCAAGGCTGGCTGCAAAGTCCTCCTCTGTGGCCTAACAGGACTGCTCCTCCCCTGGGGGGGTCAAAGAGCCTGCCCTTGAGATCCTGTTAGAAATAGTCCTTGTTCCCCTTACTTTGGAAAACTACTTGGTTACTGAGCTACCACGGGCTACATCCGAGCAGAAGTTCTATGTTATATCCATAGATGGTCCTTGGTTGAGTGTCAGTCTCAGAAAAGACCCTGTGCCCAGATATATTTGGTACTTGTAGAGCTCCTATCCTTTCCATATCATACTAACTCCCCTTCTTTCATATGATTCCCTGCACTCTGCCAAGGTTTGGTTATGAGTCTTAGTGTCTGCTTTGAAACACTGCTAGGTAGAGTCTTTCAGATGCCTTTTGCGGTAGACTCCTGTCATACATTCAATGCACCTCCCATTTGTCTTTCTAAATGAGGATTGATCATCTTACCCCATGTCCACTTTCTTGATTATCTTCTTTAGGTGTGTAGATTTCATTATGTTTATCATATCTTGTAGGTCTATATAAGCGAGTATATACCAAGTTTGTCTTTCTCCTTCTGGGATACTTCACTCAGAATGATCTTTTCTAGATCCCACCATTTGCCTGCAAATTTCATGATTTCCTCCCTTTTGATTGCTGAGTAGTATTCCATTGTGTAAAAATACCACAATTTCTGTATCCATTCCTCTGTTGATGGACATCTGGGTTGTTTCCAGGTTCTGGCTATTACAAATAAAGCTGCTACAAACATGGTTGAACAAATGTCCTTGTTGTGTACTTGAGCAAATTTTGGGTATATACCTAGGAGTGGTATAGCTGGGTCTTGAGGTAGCACTACTCCTAATTGTCTGAGAAAGCGCCAGATTGACTTCCAAAGTGGTTGTACCAGTTTACATTCCCACCAGCAATGGAGGAGGGTTCTGTTTTCTCCACAAGCTCTCCAGCATGTGTTGTCACTTGAGTTTTTCATCTTGGCCATTTTGATGGGTGTAAGGTGAAATCTCAGGGTTGTTTTGATTTGCATTTCCCTAATGGCTAATGAGGTTGAGCATTTCTTTAAGTGTTTCTCTGCCATTTGATATTCCTCTTTCAAGAATTCTCTGTTCAGCTCCGTTCCCCATTTTTTAATGGGATTACTTGGTTTGTTGCTTTTCTGCTTCTTTATAGTTCTTTATATATACTGCATATTAGCCCTCTGTCAGATAAAGGGTTGGTGAAGATTCTTTCTCAATCTGTAGGCATTCATTTTGTTTTGATAACTGTGTCTTTTGCTTTACAGAAGCTTTTCAGTTTCATGAGATCCCATTTATTGATTGTAGCTCTTAGAGCCTGTGTGGTTGGTGTTCTGTTCAGGAAGTTGTCTCCTGTGCCAATGAGTTCTAGGCTGTTCCCCACTTTTTTTTCCAACTGATTTAGAGTACCTGGTTTTATACTGAGGTCCTTGATCCACTTTGACTTTAGTTTTGTGCAGGGTGATAAATATGGATCTATTTTCATTTTTCTGCATGTAGACATCCAGTTGGACCAGCACCATTTGTTGAATATACTGTCTTTTTTCCATTGAATGGATTTGGCTTCTTTGACAAATACCGAGTATTCATAGGTGTGTGGGTTTATTTCTGGGTCTTCTATGCAGTTCCATTGATCCTCCTTTCTGTTTCTATGCCAATACCATGCAGTTTTTATTACTGTTGCCCTGTAGTACAGCTTGAGATCGGGAATGGAGATACCTCCAGATGATCTGTTGTTGTACAGGATCGTTTTGGAGATTCTGGGTTTTTTGTTTCTCCATATGAAGCTGAGAATCTTTTTTTTAAGGTCTGTAAAGAATTGAGTTGGTATTTTGATGGGAATTGCATTGAATCTGTAGATTGCTTTTGGCAGGATGGCCATTTTCACAATGTTAATCCTACCAATCCATGAGTACGGGAGATCTTTCCATCTTCTGATATCTTCTTCAATTTCTTTCTTCAGAGACTTGAAGTTTTTCTCAAACAGGTCTTTCACTTGCTTGGTTAGAGTCACCCCAAGGTACTTTATGTTATTAGTGGCTATTGGGAAGGATGTTGTTTCCCTAATTTCTTTCTCAGCCTATTTGTCCTGTCTCTCCACGATGGTCTCTATTTCCTTTTTATATGCCACTAATTTTATCTCTACTTGTGCCTCTATTTGTTTGGCTATGTTTGCCTGTGTTTCTTTAAGGCTTTTGTCTATTTCTTCTTTCTTTACCTCCAATTGACTGGCCAACTCTTTGAAAAATCTGTTCATTTCCTCCTTATGAGCCTCAAATAATTGGGTAAGCATGGCTTTAAGGTCATTTCCCTGTGCTTCTGATGAATTGGAGTATCCATCAATTTTGGGGTTTCCTGGTGAAGTCATGATGTCCTGATTTATGTTGAAAGTGTTCTTTCTCCTACCCCTGGCCAATGGCTTATCTGAAACCTTTCCTGATTGTTTTTGGATTCTGCAGATCAGACTGGTACTGTCTCTCTCTGGCGTCTGGAGAGTTCTTCAGCAAGCTGAGAGAGGTCCCGTGTCCTTAGCGTGTGCTGAGGACTAGCTGTATTGTGGGAGAAAAGTACGCAGACGTAGACGCAGACGGGGCAAATGAAAGTGTGTGTGTGTGTGTGTGTGTGTGTGTGTGTGTGTGTGTGTAGGTTTGTGTGGACGTGTATCTCAAGGGACAGAGTGATGGCTAATGTTGAACCCTTGAGTGTGTGGAAGAGGGTCTGCACTGTATATGTCGCAGGCGTTAGTGATGATCGCAGCGCAATTTCTGGCATTAACTGCCTTAACTCCTCAATTAGACCCACAGAGCAGGATCTTCAATGTCCCAAGTGCCCCTCTGTTTCCCAAAGTGGGTATATGGGTGGGAGGGGGTTCGATGCCTGGCTTCTGTTTTAGAAGGACCCAGGATCTGGGAATCTGCTGATTCTCAAGGGTGCACTCACTTACAGGCAGGTCACTTGGCAGAGATCAGGGTATCTGGGCTCTCTGCTCTCTGGTTTGGTCCTGCTTCTTTGATATGCTCCGCCAGCTCTGTGTTGCTGTCACTGCCAGGTTATGAGGTCTTGCTGCAGCTGGAGATTTCAAGGTGGTCATGTCAATAGGGATCGGGGTAACCAGACTTTCTGTTCTCTGGTTTGGCCCTGGTTAGTCTTAAACTGGAGGGCTGATGTGCCCTGCCAGCTCAGTGCTGCTCCACCGCCAGGTTAGAAAGTCCTGCTGTAACTAGAGACTAGGTTGCTAGTCCAGATGCTTTCTGGGAAGTCCTTGGGTCTCTTCACTGTGCTCTCCCAGTGCCTGGTGTGCCTAGCTAGTGTGGCGTTTCTGCCTGGTTTTGGTGAGTATATAGCGTATTCTCTGTCACTGTGGGATTGGGCGGGTCGTACTATCAGTGATGGCGATCCTATGGAGCTAGTATGGCGTCTAGCAGACTTGGGCCCTGGGAGAATGGTGCAGCTGCAGCGCGGATCTGGGACTCTGAGACGGGTACTGCTGGCACTTGCCGCTAAAGGGCTTGGAGCTCCGCCTCAGCCACTGCAGACCCCAGGCAGTTATGTCTTCGCAGAGAAAGATGATTTTGCTGTGCTGAGGAGGAAGGAAGTCTGGGGGAGGGGAGTGCCTCGAGATCAAAGGATCGTTTCTCACCTTTCCCAAACAAGTCTCTGGGTGACCACAGACCAAAGTTTTCGCCTCCTGCGATGTTCCCTGTTGTTTAGGAAGCCTCACCGTTGTTTTCCTGTGTTAGAGGTCCTTCCACTCACCAACCCAGATGGTTAGCACTTCCACAGCTCAGAAACTGTGTGTGCTAGTCGCCATCTTGGCTCTGCCCCCCAAGGCCATCTTTTTTTTTACCTTGTCCTTTGATTTACAAAAGCTTTTCTGTTTCATGAGGTCCAATTAATTGACTGTTGATCTTAGAGCCTGAGCTTTTGCTATTCTGTTGTCTCCTGAGCCACGGTTCCTCCACACTTTTCTATTAACAGCTTTAGTGTCTCTAGTTTTATGTTGAGGTCTTTGATCCACTTGGACTTTACTTTTGTTCAGGGTGAAAAGGATCTATTTGAATTTTCTACCTGTAGACATTCAGTTAGACTAGCAACATTTGTTGAAGATGCTGTCTTTTTCCTGTTGTATGGCTTTGGCTTCTTTGTAAAAAATCAGGTGTTGTAGGTGTGTGGGTTTATTTCTGGGTCTTTGATTCAATTCCATTGATCCACCAGTCTGTTTACATGCCAGTAGCATGCTGGCATATACCATGCATGCAGTACCATGCTGTTTTTATTACTGTTACTGTATAGTACAACTTGAGATCAGGAATGGATATACCTCCAGAAATTCTTTCATTTTACAGGATGGTTTTAGCTATTCTATTTTTATTTGTTTGTTTGTTTTTCCGTATGAAGCTGATAATTGTCCTTTCAAGGGCTGTGAAGAATTGTGTTGGTATATTGATGGACATTGCATTAAATCTATAGATTACTTTTGCTAGGATGGCATTTTAGTCTCCATGTGAGTTCCCTAGTAAGGGGAGAAGAGACAATCTTTGACATGAACTTGATTGCCTGCTCCTTGATCAATTCTCCTTGATGGGGTGACCTAGCCAGCCTACAGAAGAAGAAGATCCAGGCAGCATGAATGGGACCTGATAGACAAGGGTCAGACAGACTGGGGAAAAGGAATAGGGGAGGAAGAGAAAAGTATGATGGGATCAGAAGGAGATGAGGGACAGGGGTACAACCAGAATATAAAGTAAAAAAAAATGAATAATAATAATAACAATAATAGCAATAGAGTTCTGGGGCATCTTCCCATCCAAGCAGAAAGAGCAACAATTTCCTCTATCCCATATCTATTGAATGTAGTAGTTAAAGTCTTAGATAGAGTGATAGAAAAAAACATACAAATAAAAAATGTTATTAAATAGGAAAATAACTTAAAGTTGTGCTTTTAGATAGCTTGATGCTTTATAAAAGATATTCTACAGATTCCACTGGAAAACTTCTACAACAGAACAGAAAATTGATGTTCTGTTGTATTTCAGCAAAGTAGCAGGATATATTAACTAGAAACACGTGGCCTTTCCATAAAGCAAACATACTGAGAAAAACTATCAAGAAAATACTGCCATTCATAATAGTCTCAAAAAAAAATTGAAAAGCAAAGCTGTATATGTAGATGAAACACTTCTAAGAAGAAAACTTTAAAATTCCAAAGAAAGAAGTAAAGAAAACGTAAAAACAAAAATCAGAAAAGACTCCACACACCCAAGGTAATCCGGGGTGGGGAGGGAAGCTAGAGGAGTTATCATTCTGGTCTCAAACTATACCACAGAACCAAAGCAATAAAAAAAAAGCCACATATTGTTTTTGGAGGCTATACCCTACAGTGGACTCTTGTTTTGATGACCATTAGATCTATTCAAAAGAACTTTGGCTGTGCAAATGAGTATATTTTGTGAAGATTAAGATGAATGTATTCGATTTATGTAATCAAATAACATAAATAAAACACTTTTAGAAAATAGAGAAGTATCTATGACTTGTGTCTGACATGGATAAAACATCTACCATCAGTTCCTTTGGTCTGAATATGTGAGGGTTACTTGTTTTTTTTTTAATGATATTTTTTATTTTTATTTTTAGTTACATTTTATTAACTCTGTATCCCAGCTATATCCCGCTCCCTCATTCCCTCCGAACCCCACCCTCCCTACCTCATCTCCTCATTTATGGCAATGACTGAATATGATGATATTGAAAACCATGAAATCTTGTGTTCATTATCACCACTGGACCAAACAAGACAATTTCAAGTATAATTCAAATATTTTATGTATACATATATATGTACATTTATTTAATAAGCCTGTTTGAACATATTAATAATTATAATAAAAACATTGTACATTTACAATTTTAACAGTAGCACAGAGCCTATTTATGCTTTATTTAAAAATGTTTTTAAAATGTGAGAATTAAATAAAATAAGGAGCCTTTTCCTCTAATTTCTAATCATAAACATATTTACTTACAATGAACCTTTATTTTTAAAGTTTCAAAATAATAAAAATGACAAAAATTGAAGAGATCACATACATGCATCTTAACAGCTCACCTGAAAGCACTAAATGAAAAAGAAGCAGACATACCCAAGAGGAGTAGACAGATGGAAATAATTAAACTCAGGGCTGAAATCAATGAATTAGAAATAAAGAGAACAATTCTAAGAATCAATTAAACCAAGAACTGTTTTTTGAGAATATCAAGAAGAAAGACAAAACCTTAGCCAAAGTAACTAAAAAACAGAGGGACGCTATATACATATCAACAGAATAAACAGATGTAGCCCATGGCAGTTCAGTGTCCAAGTGGGTTCCATAGTAATAGGAACAGGGGCTGTCTCTGACATGAACTGATTGGCCTGCTCTTTAATTACCTCCCCCTAAGGAGAAAGCAGCATTACCAGGCCACAGAAGAAGACAATGCAGCCACTCTTGATGAGACCTAATTGACTAGGATCAGAAGGAAGGAAAAGAAGACCTCCCCTATCAATGGACTTGGGGAGGGGCATGCACACAGAGGGTGGAGGAAGGGAGGGATTGGGATGGGAGGAGGGAAGGAACCACAGGGGAGATACAAAGTGAATAAAGTGTAATAAAGAATTTTTTTAAAAAAAAAAAGCCCACACCACAAAATAATAATAATAATAATAATTGTTACACCTTTGGTTATACTAAAAATTGCAAAGACAATCTGAAGTAAAATGATAAATGTAAAAAAAAAAATGAAAGAGGGGAACATAACAACAGACACCAAAAACAAAGAATCATTAGGTCCTACTTCAAAAACCTATACAAAAAAAATTAAAAATTTAAATGAAACGGACAATTTTCTTGATAGAGTCTATTTACCAAAGCTGAATCAAGATTAGTTAAATAAATTAAATAGCCCTATATCCCCTAAAGAAATAGAAGCTGTCATCAAAATTTCCTAACCAAAAAAAGCCCTGGACCAGATGGTTTCAGCACAGAACGTTACCAGACCTTCAAAGAAGAACTAATGCTCTTTAATTAGAAACAGAAGGTGTATTACCCAACTCATTCTATGTGGCCACAGTCACCTTGATACCTAAACCACACAAAGACCCAACAAAGACAGAGAACTATAGACCAATCTCACTTAAGAACATTGACACAAAAATACTCAATAAAATACTCATAAACCAAATCCGAGAACACGTTATAGATATCATCATAGCCAAACTTTGGGCAGAGTGCCAGAAACTTTATGGAAGAAGAAGAAGATAGATAGATAGAACAGGAACTCCACAGAGAACAAGAGAGCCAAAAAGCCTAAGCCCTGGGGAAGGGGAGGGTTTCAGGGACAAATACTCCAACCAAAGACTGTCCATGGAGAAAACCTAGACCCCCTGCTCAGAGGAAGCCCACAGGCTGGTCATTTTCAAAATGGGTTTCCTAGTAAGGGGTTCAGGGGGTGTCTCTGACATAAACTCAGTTGCTGGCTCTTTGATCACCAACCCCTAGGGGGTGCAGCCTTGCCAGCCACAGAGGAAGATGATGCAGCCAAAATTGATGAGATCTGATAGGCTAGGGTCAGATAGAAAGGGAGGCCCCCCTATTGGGGGAGTAGGGGAAGGGTATAGTGGGAGAAGAGAAGAGGGAGTGTGGGTGCAACTGGAAAGAGACAAGGGAGGGGGCTACAGTGCAGATACAAAGTGAATACATTGTGATTAATTAATTAGTTAGTTAGTTAGTTAGTTAGTTAGTTAGTTAGTTAGTTAGTTAATTAATTAATTTTTAAAAAGCTATCATCCACCAGGATCAAGAAGGCTTCATCCCAGGCATGCAAGAGTGGTTCAAAATACGAAAATCCACCTATGTAATCCACAATAAAAAAAAAAAAACTGAAAAAACAAACAAACAAACAAAAACACTTAATCATCTCCTCAGATATCAGAAAAGCATTTGACAAAATCCAACATCCACACATTCAGGTCTAAATTTTGGAGAGATCAGGAATACAAGGCACATACTTGAACATAGTAAAGGCAATATACACAGCAAGCCTGTAGCCAACATTAAACTAAATGGAGAGAAACCTAAATCTATCCCCCTGAAATCAGGGACAAGACAAGGATGCCCATTTTCTCCATATCTCTTTCAAAGTACTTTGAAAGAATCAGACTAACTTTGTAACCTATGTTTCTTTTAATTGCCTTATAACTTATGTTTTCAAGTTTTAGACCCATGTTAATTAAAGCCTCTTAGTGCTTCCCACGAGAGCTGAGGAATGTAAAAGTTCCTGACATTGGCCATCTTTGAGGGCATAGATAAGGAAGAGAACAAGCAGAGATCTCTACTAAATGGAGAGAAAGTCACCAGCCGGCACCTGTGAGATGAGCTTTGTTTGGAAACTGGGCCAAATGGCCTCAATCCCTCTTCTGAATAGCTCCTGACCTTTGATCCAAAGCCTGTAGCCCCCACTCCTCAGAACAGACACGGGGTGAGTTAGTCACTCTCCCACCTTTAACATATCTCATATGGGAAGAAATTCCAAACTGACTTAAAGATCAGATATTCTCCAGATATTTACGACAGGGTTGATGGGACCTAAGGGTGTCCAGAAACAACTATTTTAAAATTTAAACACCTCATCCAATCTTGAATTGCCGAGATTGCAACCCCTGGAAATTCCCGTGCTTTATCTTTTAAAAACCTAAGGTCTTTGTCTCCTGGTGCCACTCCTTGCTGACCAGCAGGGGTAACCCCATTGACTAATGGTCAAAATAAACCTCTTGCGATTTTGCATCGAAGATTAGTTTCCTGGGTTCTCTTCATACCTTCTTGAAATTAGGCTCATGATGGGCCTAACAACTTGAAGTACTGAAAAGAGTAATAAGGCTACTAAAGGAGATCAAGGAGATACAAATCAAAAAGGAAGAAGTCAAAGTATCACTAATAGCAGATGGCATGATAGTACATATAAGTGACAAGAAAAATTCTACCAGAGAACTCCTTCAGCTGATAAACAACTTCAGCACAAAGTGGCTGCATACAAAATTAACTCAACAACTCTGAAGCCATCCTGTATACAAAAAACAAACAGGCTGAGAAAGAAATTAGGGAAACCACACCCTTCACAATAGCCACAAATAACACAAACTACCTTGTGTGAATCTAACCAAGGAAGTGAAAGACCTGTATGAAAATACTTCAAATCTCTGAAGAAAGAAATTGAAGAAGGTATCAGCAGATGGAGAGATCTCCCATGCTCATGGAACAGTAGTATTAACATAGTGAAAATGAGAAAGTGCCAGATTGATTTCCAGAGTGGTTGTATGAGTTTACATTCCCACCAGCAGTGGAAGAGGGTTCCCCTTTCTTCACAGCCTCTCCAGCATGTGTTGTTACTTTAGTTTTTCACCTTGGCCAATCTGATGTGTGTAAGGTGAAATCTCAGGGTGGTTTTGATTTGCATTTCCTGAATGGCTAAAGAGGTTGAGCATTTCTTTAAGTGTTTCTCTGCCATTCGATATTCCTCTACAGAGAATTCTCTGTTTAGCTCTGTTTCCCATTTTTTAAGTGGATTACTTGGTTTGCTTAATTACACGATTTTTACAGGAAACAAACAAACTTGAAAAATCAGGGAAGAATTGGACTCCTAAATATTCTACTAAAATGAATATCTATAGTAAATCACCAATGGCTTAGTGAGTAACCATCCTTTATAAATTAAAAATAAAACAAACAAAAGAATTTCCAATTCAAAACAGAGGTATTTTCAACATTTTCATTGAAGATTTATAATGTATTTACTTTATGTGTAAACACATTTGCTAACTGAAGTTTATCTGTACTAGATGAGGGGCAGAGACCACAGAGGCCAGAAGAGGGCACCAGATCCCATGAAACCGAACTTACAGGTTCTTTTGAGCTGCCATGTGGATCCTCTGAAAGAGCAAGTCAGTGCTCCAAACCACTTTTTTTAATTTTTATTAATTACAGTTTATTCCCTTCCTCCTCCTCTCCCAGTCCCACTCTCCCTCTTCCCCACCCATATCCCTCTCCCAGTCCACTGATAAGGGAGGTCCTCCTCTCCTTCCCTCTGATCCTAGTCTATCCAAACCACTTTTGATCCATCTTTTCAAACCCTACTCCCTAACTTTTTGAAAAATATTTACTTACTAATACAGGTTAATAAAGACATAATATGTGTGAGCTTTCTTTGAAAACTGTTACTTTGAGAATTCAAGATGGTGGCACTGAATGCTCATGGTTTCTCAACCACAGGACCTTGGTGACTACAAAGCAAGTAAGAGGCTGTGCTTTGAACCACAAAATGCCAGTGTCTGTGTTTCCCAGGTGAGGGAAGAGCCCACAGGTACTGGGAACAAGTGCTTTCAGCCTTTAGCCACCAGGATAATCACATCGTTTGAGGAAAGCTCCCTGGTTTCCTATTCCAGCCTCTACACGCCCAGCATTATCCATCTTCCCAAGGAAAGCTCCCTGCTTCCAGGGGCACATGGCTCCAGCCTATAGCTACCCAACTCCCAAGACTTAGGGCACGGTCCCAGCCTCCAGTTAACAGCTCTACTCTTCTCTCCTGAGGAGACCAGCCAGACCTCAGGAATGGAGGATCTCACTACAAAATGGCATCTAGCCTGCAAGGGGTCTAGACAGCTTGAGCTTAGAGACCATGTTGCAAAACAAGTGAGTGAGGCTGTTGACTCAAGCAGTTCCCACAGCAAGTGGAGAGCTCCTGAGTTTCTGAGGAGACCTATCTGTCCTCTGAATCACAAAGGCCAGAGACCCCCACTCTAACCTGTGGATAAATAGTGCACCTGAGAACTATGCACTATTTCCTAAGATCGCGCAGCCAGTCCACAGCCACACCCACCATTCCAAAGAGGGCTGCTCCAGAAATATTCAACCTCTTCCCAGTGCTCTTCCAAACACTCCAGAAATCCTGAAGGGAGCAAGGAACAACAAGCCAACATCAGAGAAAAATAGATGGCTAAAAGCCAGTGTAAAACCACAAAAAAAAAAAAAAACAGAGAAATATGGTACCTACAGAACACAGTTATCCCTCTGAAAGCAACATTGGGTACCCGCATTGTAGAGCAAAGAAAACCGTTTCCAACGAAAGAACAGAAACGCAAAGCACAGTGTTGTGAACTAAATCACATGTGTGTCTCCTGTTTAACTATATTTACAGAAAAACTGAAAAGTGATATCTCGCATTGTAGAGCACAGAAACCCGTTTCCAATGAAAAAACAAAAACGCAAAGCACAGTGTTGTAAACTAAATCACATATTTGTCGCCTGATTAACTACTTTTACAGGAAAAATGAAAAGTGATATCTTGTGTTTTAGAGCACAGAAACCGGTTTCCAAAAAAGAGCAGAAACGCAAAGCACAGTGTTATAAACTGAATCACATTTGTGTCGCCTGTTTACATTTAAAGGAAAACCGAAAATTGGTATCTCGAACTGTAGAGCACAGAAAACCATTTCCAATGAAAGAACAGAAACGCAAAGCACAGTGTTGTAAACTAAATCAAATGTGTGTCGCCTCTTTAACTACATTTACACAAAAACTGAAAAGTGATATCTCGCATTGTAGAGCACAGAAACCCGTTTCCAACGAAAGGACAGAAATGTTAATCAAAGCGTTGTAAACTAAAAGAAATGCGTGTCAAAGGTAAAATATGTTGACTGTAAAAAAGAAAAGTGATTCTTGTGCACTAGAGCATGAAAACGCGTATCCAACGAAAGAACAGAAACGCAAATCACAGTGTTGTAAACTAAATCACATTGGTATCACCTGTTTAACTAGGTTTACAGAAAAACCAAATATTGGTATCTCACACTGTAGAGCACAGAAACCCGTTTCCAAAGAAAGAACAGAACCACAAAGCAAAGTGTTATAAACTAAATCACATATGTGTTGCCTGTTTAAATATGTTTACAAGAAAACCGAAAATTTGTATATTGCACTGTAGAGCACAGAAACCCATTTCCAAAGAAAGAACAGAAATGCTAATAAAAGCATTGTAAACTAAATCACAGGTATGTCGCCTGTTTAACTACGTTTACAGGAAAACTTAAAAGTGATAATCGCACTGTAGAGCACAGAAACCCGTTTCCATCGAAAGAATTGAAACGCAAAGAACAGTGCTGTAAACTAAATCACATTTGTGTCGCCTGTGTAACTAGCTTTACAGGAAAACCGAAATTTGGTATCTCGCACTGTAGATCTCAGAAGCCCGTTTCCAACGAAAGAACAGAAACGCAAAGCACAGTGTTGTAAACTATATCATATGTGTGCTGCCTGTTTATCTAAAAAACAGGAAAACTAAAAAGTGATATCTCACATTGTAGAGCACAGAAACCCATGTCCAACGAAAGAACAGACACGGTAATCAAAGCATTATAACTGAATCACATGTTTGTCGCCTGTTTAATTACGTCTACAGGAAAACCGAAAATTGTTATCTCGCCCTGTAGATCACAGAAACCCATTTCCACCGAAAGAACAGAAAACCAAATCACAGTGTTATAAACTAAATCACATTTGTGTAGCACGTTTAACTACGTTTACAGGAAAACCGAAAATTGGTATCTCGCACTGTAGGGCACAGACACCCATTTCAAACAAAACAGAAATGCAAAGTACACTGTTGTAAAATAAATCACATTGGTATCACCTGTTTAACTAGGTTTACAGGAAAACCAAAAATTGGTATCTCGCACTGTACAGCACAGAAAACCATTTCCAACGAAAGAACAGAAACACAAAGCAGTGTTGTAAACTAAATCACATATGTGTCGCCTGTTTAACTACCTTTAAAGGAAAACAGAAAAGTGATAATCGTACTGTAGAGCACATAAACCCGTTTCCAACGAAAGAACAGAAAAGCTAATCAAAGCATTGTAAACTAAAACAAATGCATGTCGCAAGGTTAAATATGTTGAGTGTAAAACAGAAAACTGATTCTTGTGCACTAGAGCACAGAAACGTGTTTCCAATGAAAGAACAGAAACGCAAAGCATGGTGTTGTAAAGGAAATCACATTTGTGTTGCCTGTTTAACTACGTGTACAGAAAAACCAAAAATTGGTATCTCACACTGTAGAGCACAGAAAACCATTTCCAAGGAAAGAACAGAAATGCAAATCACAGTGTTGTAAACTAAATCACATGTGTGCTGCCTGTTTATCTACATTTACAGGAAAACTGAAAAATTATATCTCGTGTTGTACAGTACAGAAACCCATTTCCCAAGAAAGAACAGAAACGCTAATCAAAGCGTTGTAAACTAAATCACATGTATGTCGCCTGTTTAACTACGTTAACAGGAAAACTGAAAAGTGGTATCTTACGCTGTAGAGCACAGAAACCCGTTTCCAACGAAAGAACAGAAAAGCAAAGCACAGTGTTGTAAATTAAATCACATATGTGTTGCCTGTTTAACTACCTTTAAAGGAAAACAGAAAAGTGATATCTCGTACTGTAGAGCACAGAAACCTGTTACCAACAAAAGAACAGAAATGCTAATCAAAGCGTTGTAAACTAAAACACATGCGTGTTGCAAGGTTAATATGTTGAGTGTAAAAAATAAAAGAGATTCTTGTGCACTAGAGCACAGAAACGCTTTTCAAAAAAAGAACAAAACAGCAAAGCACAGTGTTGTAAACTAAATCACATATGTGTTGCCTGTTTAACTACGTTACAGGAGATCTTAAAAGTGATATCTCACACTGTAGAGCTACAAACCCTTTTCCACTGAAAGAACAGAAACACAAAGCACAGTGTTGTAAACTAAATCACGTATATGTCACCAGATTAACTAAGTTTATAGGAAAACTGAAAAGTTAATTCGCAAGGTAGAGCACAGAAAACCATGTCCATCAAAATTAGAGAAATGCCAATCACAGTGTTGTAAACTAAATCACATGTGTGGTGCCTGTTTAACAACATTTACAGGAAACTGTAAAACTGATATCTTGCACTGTATAGAAAAAAAACCCGTTTCCAATGAAAAAACAAAAAGGCATAGCAACAGTGTTGTAAACTAAATCACATCTGAGTCGCATGAGTAACTACGTATTATAGGAAAACTGAAAAGTAATATCTCGTACTATAGAGCAAAGAAAACCATTTCCAACGAAAGAGCAGAAACACAAAGTACAGTGTTGTAAACTAAATCCCATATGTGTCGCCAGATTAACTACGTTCATAGTAAAACTGAAAAGTGATATCTCGAATTGTAGAGCACAGAAACCCATTTCCAACAAAAGAACAGAAACAATAATCAAAGCATTGTAAACTAAAACAAATGCATGTTGGAAGGTTAAATATGTTTAGTGTAAAACAGAAAACAGATTCTTGTGCACTAGAGCACAGAAACGCGTTTCCAACAAAAGAACAGAAAAGCAAAGCACGGTGTTGTAAACTAAATCACATTGGTATCACCTGTTTAACTAGGTTTATAGGAAAACCAAAAATTGGTATCACACTGTAGAGCACAGAAACCCGTTTTCATACAAAGAAAAGAAACACAAATCACAATGTTGTAAATTTAATCACATTTGTGTGTGCTGTTTAACTACGTGTACAGGAAAACTGAAAATTGGTATCTCGCCCTATAGAGCACAGAAAGAGTTTCCAAACAAAGAACAAAACCACGAGACACAGTGTTATAAACTGAATCACATATGTGTCGCCTTTTTAACTATATTTACAGGAAAACTAAAAGTGATATCTCACACTGTAGAGCACAGAAAACCGTGTCCATTGAACTTAGAGAAACGCCAATCACAGAACAGAAATGCAAAGCACGGTGTTGTAAACTAAATCACATTGGTTTCACCTGTTTACTTAGGTTTACAGGAAAACGAAAAATGGTAGCTTGCACTGTAGAGCACAGAAACCCATTTCCATAGAAAGAACAGGAATGCAAATCACAATGTTGTAAACTAAATCACATGTGTGTCTCCTCTTTAACTACCTGTACAGGAACACCGAAAATTGGTATCTTCCCTGTAGAGCACACAAAGCAGTTTCCAAAGAAAGAACAGAACCGCAAAGCACAGTGTCGTGAACTAAATCACATATGTGTTGCCTTTTTAACTACATTTACAGGAAAACTGAAAAGTGATATTTTGTTCTGTAGAGCACAGAAACCTTCATCGAACGAAAAAACAGAAAGGCAAAGCACGGTTTATACAAAATCACATTGGTATAACCTGTTTAACTAGGTTTACAGGAAAACCAAAAATTGGTATTTCGTACTGTAGAGCACAGAAACCCATTTCAATAGAAAGAACAGAAACGCAAATCACAATGTTGTAAACTAATTCACATATGTGCCTTCTGTTTAACTATGTGTACAGGAAAACCGAAAATTGGTATCTCGCCCTATAGAGCACAAAAAGCAGTTTCCAAAGAAAAAATAGAACCGCAAAGCACAGTGTCGTAAACTAAATCACAAATGTGTCGCCTTTTAAACTACATTTACAAGAAAACTGAAAAGTGATATCTTGCATTGTAGAGCACGGAAATCCATTTCCAACAAAAGAACAGAAAGGCTAATCAAAGCATTGTAAACTAAAACAAAAGCATGTCGAGAGGTTAAATATGTTGAGTGTAAAAAAGAAAACTGATTCTTGTGCACTAGAGCACAGAAACACGTTTCCAACGAAAGAACAGAAACGCAAAGCACTATGTTGTAACGTAAATCACATTGGTATCACCTGTTTAACTAGGTTTACAGGAAAACCAAAAATTGGTATCTCGAACTGGAGAGCACAGAAACCCGTTTCCACGGAAATAACAGAAACGCAAATCACAATGTTGTAAACTAAATCACATATGTGTCCCCTGTTTAACTATGTGTACAGGAAAACCGAAAATTGGTATCTCGCCCTGTAGAGGACAGAAAGCAGTTTCCAAAGAAAGAACAGAACCGCAAAGCACAGTGTTGTAAAGTAAATCACATGTGTGTTGCCTGTTTAACTACATTTACAGGAAAACTGAAAAGTGATATCGTGCATTGTAGAGCACAGAAACCTTTATCGAATGAAAAAAACAGAAACGCAAAGCACGGTTTATACTAAATCACATTGGTATCACCTGTTTAACTAGGTTTACAGAAAAACCAAAAATTGGTATCTCATACTGTAGAGCACAGAAACCCGTTTCTATAGAAAGAACAGAACCGCAAAGCACAGTGTTGTAAACTAAATCACATGTGTGTTGCCTGTTTAACTACGTTTACAGGAAAACTGAAAAGTGATATCTCGCACTGTAGAACACAGAAACCCGTTTCCATTGAAATGCCAGAAAAGCAAATCAAAGTGTTGTAAACTAAATCACATAGGTGTAGCCTGATTAACTATGTTTACAGGAAAACTGAAAACTGATATCTTGTGCTATATAGAACAAAAACCCATTTCCAATGAAAGAAGAGAAACGCAAAGCAACAGTGTTGTAAACTAAATCACATATGTGTTGCCTGATTAACTAAGTTTACAGGAAAACGGAAAAATGATATCTCATACTGCAGAGCACAGAAACCCGTTTCCAACGAAAGAACAGAAACATTAAGCACAGTGTTGTAAACTAAATCACATATGTGTCGCCTGTTTAACTACATTTAAAGGAAAACTGAAAAGGAATATCTCATACTGTAGAGCACAGAAACCCTTTTCCATTGAAGGAACAGAAACTAAATCACAGTGTTGTATGCTAAATCACATTTGTTTCACCTGTTTAACTATGTTTACAGGAAAACCGAAAATTGGTATCTTGCACTGGAGAGCACAGAAACACGTTTCCAACAAAAAACAGAACCGCAAAGCACAGTGTTGTAAACTAAACCACATATGTGTCGCCTGTTTAAGTACGTTTACATGAAAACTGAAAAGTGATATCTCGTACTGTAGAGCACAGAAACCCGTTTCCAACGAAAGAACAGAAACAATAATCAAAGCATTGTAAACTAAAACAAATGCATGTCGCAAGGTTAAATATGTTGAGTGTAAAACGGGAAACTGATTCCTGTGCACTACAGCACAGAAACGCATTTCTAACGAAAGATCAGAAACACAAAGCACTGTGTTGTAAACTAAATCACATTGGTATCACCTGTTTAGCTAGGTTTACAGGAAAACCAAAAATTGGTATCTCACACTGTAGAGCACAGAAACCCGTTTTCATACAAAGAAAAGAAACGCAAATCACAATGTTGTAAATTTAATCACATTTGTGTGTGCTGTTTAACTACATGTACAGGAAAACTGAAAATTGGTATCTCGCCCTATACAGCACAGAAAGAGTTTCCAAACAAAGAACAAAACCACAAAACTCAGTGTTATAAACTGAATCACATATGTGTCGCCTTTTTAACTATATTTACAGGAAAACTAAAAGTGTTATCTCGCACTGTAGAACACAGAAAACCGTGTCCATCAAACTTAGAGAAACGCCAATCACAGTGTTGTAAACTAAATCACATGTGTGTTTCCTGTCTAACTACCTTTAAAGGAAAACAAAAAAGTGATATCTCGCACATAAACCCTTTTCCAACAAAAGAACAGAAAAGCTAATCAAAGCATTGTAAACTAAAACAAATGAGTGTTACAAGGTTAAATATGTTGAGTGTAAAAATTAAAAGAGATTCTTCTGCATTAGAGCATGGAAACGCGTTTCCAACGAAAGAACAGAAATGCAAAGCACAGTGTTGTAAACTAAATCACATATGTGTCGCCTGTTTAACTACATTAACAGGAAAACCGAAAATTGGTATCTCGCACTGTAGAGCACAGAAACCCGTTCACAATGAAAGAACAGAACCACAAAGCACAGTGTTGTAAACTAAATCACATATGTGTCACCTGTTTATGTACGTTTACATGAAAACTGAAAAGTGTTATCTCGTACTGTAGAGCACAGAAACTTGTTTCCAATGAAAGAACAGAAATACAAAGCACAGTGTTTTAAACTAAATCACATATATGTCACCAGATTAACTACGTTTATAGGAAAACTAAAATGTGATATCTCACATTGTAGAGCACAGAAGCCCATTTCCAACCAAAGAATAGAAATTCTAATCAAAGCATTATAAACTAAAACAAATGCATTTCGCAAGGTTAAATATGTTGAGTGTACAACAGAAAACATATTCTTGTGCACTAGAGCACAGAAACGCGTTTCCAACAAAAGAACAGAAACGCAAAGCACTGTGTTGTAAACTAAATCACATTGGTATCACCTGTTTAACTAGGTTTACAGGATAACCAAAAATTGGTATCTCACACTGTAGAGCACAGAAACCCGTTTCCATAGAAAGAACAGAAATGCAAATCACAATGTTGTAAACTAAATCACATTTGTGTCTCCTTTTAACTACATGTACAGGAAAACCGAAAATTGGTATCTCGCCCTGTAGAGCACAGAAACCAATTTCCAACGAAAGAACAGAATGGCAAAGCACAGTGTTATTGACTAAATCACATATGTGTTGCCTTTTTAACTACATTTACAGGAAAACTGAAAAGTGATATCTCGCACTGTAGAGCACAGAAAACCATTTCCATCGAAATTAGACAAATGCAAATCACAGTGTTGTAAACTAAATCACATGTGTGTTGCCTGTTTAACTGCGTTTACAGGAAAACTGAAATGTAATATCTCGCATTGTAGAGGACAGAAACCCGTTTAAAGTAAGAACACAAACTCAAAGTACAATGTTTTAAGCTAAAACACATTGTTATCAACTGATTAACTAGTTTTACAGGAAAACCAAAAATTGGTATCTCCCACTGTAGAGCACAGAAACGTGTTTCCAACGAAATAACAGAACCAGAAAGAACAGTGTTTTAAAGTAAATCACATATGTGTCGCCTGAATAACTACGTTTACAGAAAAAGTCAAAAGTGATATCTCATTCTATAGAGCACAGAAACCCGTTTCCAACAAAAGAACACAATCGTAATCAAAGCCTTGTGAACTAAAACAAATGCGAGTTGCAAGGTTAAATATGTTGAGTGTAAAACAGAAAACTGACTCTTGTGCACTAGAGCACAGAAACGCGTTTCCAATGAAAGAACAGACATGCAAAGCACAGTGTTGTGAACTAAATCACTTATGTGTCGCCTGTTTAACTACATTAACAGGAAAACTGAAAAGAGTTATCTCGCACTGTAGAACACAGACCTGTTTCCATCGAAAGAAAAGAAAGGCAAATCAAAGTGTAAACTAAATCACATATGTGTCGCCTGAATAACTACGATAACAGGAAAACTGAAAATTGGTATCTCGCACTGTAGAGCAGAGACACCAGTAACCAACGAAAGAACAGAACCGCAAAGAACAGTGTTGTAAACTAAATCACACATGTGTCGCCTGATTAACTACGTTTTCAGGAAAACAGAAAAGTGATATCTCGCACTATAGAGCACGGAAACTCGTTTCCATCGAAATTAGAGAAACGCAAATCACAGTGTTGTAAACTAAATCACATGAATGTTGCCTGTTTAACTACGATTACAGGAAAAGTGAAAAGTGATATCTCACACTGTAGAACACAGAAACCCGTTTCCATCGAAAGAACAAAAACGCAAATCAAAGTGTTGTAAACTAAATCAAATATGTGTCACCTGATTAACTACGTTTACAGGAAAACTGAAAAGTGATATATCGTACTGTAGAGCACAGAAACCCGTTTCCAACAAAAGAACAGAAACGATAATCAAAGCATTGTAAACAATAACAAATGCATGTCACAAGGTTAAATATGTTGAGTGTAAAACAGAAAACTGATTCTTGTGCACTAGAGCACAGAAACGTGTTTCCAATGAAAGAACAGAAATGCAAAGCACAGTGTTGTAAACTAAATCACATTGGTATCACCTGTTTAACTAGGTTTCCAGGAAAACAAAAAATTGGTATCTCCCACTGTAGAGCACAGAAACCAGTTTCCATAGAAAGAACAGAAACGCAAATCAAAGCATTGTAAACTAAATAACATTTGTGTCTCCTGTTTAACTACGTTTACAGGAAAACCGAAAATTGGTATCTCGCCCTGTAGAGCACAGAAACCAGTTTCCAACAAAAGAACAGAAATGCAAAGCACAGTGTTATAAACTAAATCACATATGTGTAGCCTTAATAACTACATTTACAGGAAAACTGAAAAGTGATATATTCCATTGTAGAGCAGAGAAACCCATTTCTAACAAAAGAACTGAAACAGTAATCAAAGCGTTGTAAACGAAAAAAATGCATGTCGCAAGGGTAAATATGTTGAGTGTAAAACAGAAAACTGACTCTTGTGTGCTAGATCACAGAAACGCGTTTACAAGGAAAGAACAGAAATGCAAATCACAGTGTTGTAAATTAAATTACACGTGTCACCTGTTTAAGTACTTTTACTGGAAAACTGAAAATTGTTTCTCGCCCTGTAGAGCATAGAAACCAGTTTCCAAAGAAAGAACCGAACCGCAAAGCACAGTGTTGTAAACTAAATCACATATGTGTCTCCTGTTGAAGTACGTTTATATGAAAACCAAAAAATGATATATCGTACTTTAGAGCACAGAAACCCATTTCCAACATAAGAACTGAAATGCTAATCAAAGCGTTGTAAACTAAAACAAATGCATGTCGAGAGGTTAAATATGTTGAGTGTAAAACAGAAAACTGACTCTTGTGCACTAGAGCAAATAAACGTGTTTCCAACGAAAAAACAGGAATGCAAAGCACAGTGTTGTAAACTAAATCACACATGTGTCGCCTGTTTAACTATGTTAACAGGAAAAATGAAAATTGGTATGTTGCACTGTAGAGCACATAAACCTGTTTCCAACGAAAGAACAGAACCACAAAGCACAGTGTACAAACTTAATCATATTTCTGTCGCCTGTATAACTACGTTTACAGGAAAACTGAAAAGTGATATCTCGCACTGTGGAGCACAGAAAACCGTTTACATCTAAATTAGAGAAATGCCAATCTCAGTGTTCTAAAATAAATCACATATGTGTCGCCTGATTAACTACATTTACAGGAAAACTGAAAAGTGATATCTTGCACTTTAGAGCACAGAACCCGTTTACAACGAAAGAACAGAAATGCAAAGCACAGTGTTGTAAACTAAATATCACATTTGTGTCGCCTGTTTAACTACGTTTACAATAAAACTGAAAAGTGATATCTTGCATTGTAGAACACAGAAACCTGTTTCCAACAAAAGAACAGCAACGCTAATGAAAGCATTTTAAACTAAAACAAATGCCTGTCTCAAGGTTAAATATGTTTAGTGTTAAAAAGAAAAATGATTCTTGTGCACTAGAGCACAAAAACACATTTCCAAGAAAAGAACAGACATGCAAAGCACAGTGTTGTAAAGTAAACCACATTGGTATCACCTGTTTAACTAGGTTTACAGGAAAACCAAAAATTGGTATCTCGCAGTGTAGAGCACAGGAACACATTTCCAACGAAAGAATCTAAATGCAAAGCACAGTGTTGTAAACTAAATCACATATGTGTTGCCTGTTTAAATACATTTACAGGAAAACTGAAAAGATATATCCTATTGTAGAGCACAGAAACCCATTTCCACCAAAGAACTGAAACGATAATCAAAGCGTTGTAAAGTAAAACAAATGCATGTCGCAAGGTTAAATAATTTGAGTGTAAAACAGAAAACAAACTCTTGTGTCCTAGAGCACAGAAATTCATTTCCAAGGAAAGAACAGAAATGCAAAGCATAGTGTTGTAAACTAAATCACATTTGTGTCACCTGTTTAACTATGTTTAAGGAAAACTGAAAAGTGATATCTCGCATTGTAGAGGACAGAAACCCATTTCCAACGTAAGAACAGAAATTCAAAGCACAATGTTGTAAACTAAATCATATTGGTATCACCTGTTTAACTAGTTTTACAGGAAAACCAAAAATTGGTATCTCACACATAGAGCACAGAAACGTGTTTCCAACGAAAGAACAGAACCACAAAGAACAGTGTTGTAAACTAAATCACATATGTGTCGCCTGATTAACTATGTTTACAGAAAAAGTCAAAAGTGATATCTCGCACTATAGAGCACAGAAACCCTTTTCTAACAAAAGAACAGAAACAAAATCAAAGCCTTGTGAACTAAAACAAATGTGAGTTGCAAAGGTTAAATATATTGAGTGTAAAACAGAAAACTGACTCTTGTGCACTAGAGCACAGAAACGCGTTTCCAATGAAAGAACAGAAATGCAAAGCACAGTGTTGTAAACTAAATCACATATGTGTCACCTGTTTAACTACGTTAACAGGAAAACCGAAAATTGGTATCTCACACTGTAGAGCACAGAAACCAGTTACCAACAAAAGAACAGAACCGCAAAGAACAGTGGTGTAAACTAAATCACACATGTGTCGTCTGATTAACTAAGTTTACAGGAAAACTGAAAAGTGATATCTCACATTGTAGAGGACAGAAACCCGTTTCCAACGTAAGAACAGAAACTCAAAGCACAATGTTGTAAACTAAATCACATTGGTATCACCTGTTTAAATAGGTTTACAGGAAAACCAAAAATTGGAATCCCGCACTGTAGAGCACAGAAACGCATTTCCAACGAAAGAAAAGAACCGCAAAGAACAGTGTTGTAAACTAAATCACACATGTGTCGCCTGACTAACTACATTTACAGAAAAAGTCAAAAGTGATATCTCACACTATAGAGCACAGAAACCCGTTTCCAACAAGAGAACAGAAACAATAATCAAAGTGTTGTAAACTAAAACAAATGCGTGTCGCAAGGTTAAATATGTTGAGTGTCAAAAAGAAAACTAAACTAAATCACATTGGTATCACCTGTTTAACTAGGTTTACAGGAAAACCAAAAATTCGTATCTCACACTGTAGAGCACAGAAACCCTTTTCCAACAAAAGAACAGAAACGCAAAGCACAGTGTTGTAAACTAAATCACATATGTGTCACCTGTTTAACTACGTTTACAGGAAAACTAAAAAGTGATATCTCAAACTATAGAGTACGGAAACTCGTTTCCATTGAAATAACAGAAACGCAAAACACAGTGTTAGAAACTGAATCACATTTGTGTCGCCTGTTTAACTAGTTTTACATGAAAACTGAAAAGTGATATCTCGCACCATAGAGCACAGGAACCCGTTTCCAATGAAAGAACAAAAACACTAAGCCAAGCGTTGTAAACTAAAACACATACGTGTCGCCTGCTTAAATATGTTGAGTGTAAAACAGAAAACATATCTCATGCAGGACAACACAGAAACCCATTTCCAACGAAAGAACAAAATTCAAAGGTCAGGGTTGTTAACTAAGTAACACTTGTGTCACCTGTTTAACTAGTTTTACAGGAAAACTGATAATTGATATCTCGCACAGTAGAGCACAGGAACCCGTTTCCAATGAAAGAACAAGAACACTAAGCAAAGAGTTGTAAACTAAAACACATACTTGTCACATGCTTAAATATGTTGAGTGGAAAACAGAAAATTTAATCTCGTGCAGTAGAGCACGGAAACCCATTTCCAACGAAAGAACAGAAACACAAAACAGAGTGTTGTAACTAAATCAGATTTGTGTCGCCTGTTTAAGTACTTTTACAGGAAAATTGAAAAGTGATATCTCGCACTATAGAGCAATGGAAACCGGTTCCAATGAAAGAACAAAAACACTAAGCAAAGCGTTGTAAATTAAAACACATACGTGTCGCATACTTAATATGTTGATTGGAAAACAGAAAACTGAATCTTGTGCAGTAGAGCACAGAAACCCATTTCCAATGAAAGAACAGAAATGCAAAGGACAGTGTTGTAAACTAAATCACATTCATGTCACCTGTTTAAATAAGTTTAAAGAAAAATTGAAAATTGATATCTCACACTGTGGATCACAGAAACCCGTTTCCAACAAAAGAACAGAAACGCTAACCACAGCATTGTAAACCAAATAACATACGTGTCACCTGCTTAAATATGTTGAATGTAAAACAGAAAACTGAATCTTGTGCAGTAGAGCACAGAAACCTGTATCCAACGATTTTATAGGAAAGCAAAGCACAGTGTTGTAAACTAAATCACTTTCGTATCACTTGATTAACTAGTTTTACATGAAAACTGAAAAGTGATATCTTGCACTGTAGAGCACAGAAACCCGTTTCAAATGAAAGAACAGAAACGCTAAGCAAAGCGTTGTTAACTAGAACATATACTTGTCACCTGCTTAAATATGTTGAGGAGAAAACAGAAAACTTATATCTCATGCAGTGGAGCACAGAAACCTGAAAGAACAGAAATGCTAAGGAAAGCATTGTAAACCAAAACACATACGTGTTGCCTGTTTAACTACAATTACAGAAAAATTGAAAGGAGATATCTCACACTGTGGAGCACAGAACGCCATTTCCAAGAAAGTACAGAAATGCTAAGGAAAGCGTTGTAAACTAAAACACATACGTGTTGCCTGCTTAAATATGTTGAGTGTAAAACAGAAAACTGAATCTTGTGCAGTAGAGCAAAGAAACCCGTTTCGAACGAAAGAACAGAAATGCAAAGCAAAGCCTTGTAAACTAACACACATAGGTTTCGCCTGCTTAAATAGGCTTAGTGGAAAACAGAAACCTGATATCTCGTGTAGTTGAGCCAAGAAAACCGTTTCCAACCAAAGAACAGAAACGCAAAGCACAGCATTGTAAACTAAAACACATATGAGTCGCCTGCTTAAATCAGTTTAGATGAAAACAGAAAACTGATATCTCCTGCAGTAGAGCACATAAACGGATTTCCAACCAAAGAACAGAAATGCAAAGCACAACATTGTAAACTAAAACACATACAAGTTGCCTACTTAAATCAGTTTAGAGGAAAACAGAAAACTGATGACTCCTGCAGTAGAGCACATAAATACTTTTCCAACCAAAGAACAGAAAATCAAAGCAGAGGGTTGAAAACTAAATCACGTATGTGTCACATGCTTACCTAAGTTGAGTGGAAAACATAAAAGTAATATCTCACAATGTAGAATTCCATTAAAAACGAAAGAACAGGATTATCCTTTCCAGGTCCCACCATTTACCTGCAAATTTCATGATTTCCTTATTTTTCATTGCTGAGTAATACTCCATTGAATAGATGTACCACAATTTCTGCATCCATTCTTCAGTTGAGGGGCATCTGGGCTGTTTCCAGCTTCTGGCTATTACAAATAAAGCTGCTACAAACATGGTTGAGCAAATGTCCTTTTTGTGTACTCGAGCCTCTTTTGGATATATGCTTAGGAGTGGTATGGCTGGATCTTGAGGAAGCACTATTCCTAGTTGTCTGAGAAAGTGCCAGATTGATTTCCAGAGTGGTTGTACAAATTTACATTCCCACCAGCAGTGGAGAAGTGTTCCCCTTTCTCCACAACCTCTCCAGCATGTGTTGTCACTTGAGTTTTTGATCTTGGCCATTCTGATGGGTGTAAGGTGAAATCTCAGGGTTGTTTTGATTTGCATTTCCCTAATGGCTATTGAGGTTGAGCATTTCTTTAAGTGCTTCTCTGCCATTATATATTCCTCTACAGAGTTCTCTGTTTAGCTCTGTACTCCATTTTTAAGTGAATTATATGGTTTGCTGCTTTTCAGCTTCTTTAGTTCTTTATATATACTGGATATGAGTCCTCTGTCAGATAAAGGGTTGTTGAAAATTCTTTCCCAATCTGTAGGCAGTTGCTTTGTTTTGATGATAGTGTCCTTTGCTTTACAGAAGCTTTCCAGTTTCATGAGGTCCCATTTATTGATTGTTGCTCTTAGAGCCTGTGCTGTTGGTGTTCTGTTCGAGAAGTTTTCAACTGTACCAATGAGTTCTAGGGTATTCCCCACTTTTTTTCTAGCTGATTTAATGTGTCTGGTTTTCTGTTGAGGTCTTTGATCCACTTGGACTTCAGTTTTGTGCAGGGTGATAAGTACGGATCTATTTTCATTTTTCTACATGTAGACATCCAGTTGGACCAGCACTATTTGTTGAAGATGCTATCTTTTTTCCATTATATATACTCACTCACATAAACATACAACATAGGATAAACCCTCTAAAATCTGTACATCTAAACAAACTAAGCAAAAGAGAGGACTCTAACGAAAATGCTCAATCCCCATCTTGAAAGGCAAAGAGGATGGACATCAGAAGAAGAAGAAAACAGGAAACAACCTAGAAACCTGCTACAGAGGGCCTCTGAAAGCCAGAAGAAGAAAACAGGAAACAACCTAGGAACCTGTCACAGAGGATCTCTGAAAGCCTTTGCTCAGCAGACTATCAAAGCAGATGCTGAGCCTGATGGCCAACTGTCAGGCAGAGTGAATGGAATTTTAGGTAAGAAATAGGAAATAGCAAGAGCTGGAGAGGACAGGAACTCCACAAGGAGAGCAACAGAACAAGAAAATTTAAACAAAGGGAACTTCCCAGAGACTCATACTCCAACCAAGGCCTATTCATGGAGATAACCTAGAACCCCTGCACAGATGTGGCCCATGGCAGTTCAGTGTCCAAGTGGGTTACATAATAATAGCAAGAGGGACTGCCTCTGACATAATCTGATTGGCCTGCTCTTTGATCACCTCCCCCTGATGGGGGAGCAGCCTTACCAGGCCACAGAAGATGACAATGCAGCCACTTCTGATGAGAACTGATACACTAAGATCAGAAAGGAGAGGAGGACCTCCCCTATCAGTGGACTTGGTGAGGGGCATGCATGCAGAAAGAGGAGGGAGATGGAATCAGGAGGGGAGGAGGGAAGTCTTATGGGGGGATACAAAATGAATAAGGTATAATTAATGAAACTTAAATAAAAAATTAAAAAAATGAAAAAATGAAAGAACAGAAATGCAAACACAGCGTTCTTAACTGAAACACATGCGTGTCGCCTGCTTAACTAGGTCCAGTGAGAAACAGAAAACCGATATCTTGTGCATTGAGAACATAAACGCGTTTCCAACCAAAGAACAGAAACGCAAAGCACAGCATTGTAAAGAAAAACACATACAATTTGCCTGCTTAAATCAGTTTAGAGGAAAACAGAAAACTGATATCTGCTGCAGTAGAGCACAAAGAACAGAAAGGCAAAGCATAGTGTTGTAAACTAAATCACATATGTGTCGCATGCTTAACTAAGTTGAGTGGAAAACATGAAAGTGATATCTGTCACTATAGAGCCCAGAATTCCATTAACAATGAAAGAACAGAAACCCAACACAGCGTTGTAAACTAAAAAACATACTTGTTGCCTGCTTAAATAGGATGAGTGGAAAACAGAGAACTGATATCTTGTGCAGTGAGCACATAAACGCTTTTCCAACCAAAGAACAGAAACGCAAACACAGCATTGTTAACTGAAACACATAGGAGTCGCTTACTTAATTAACTTTCGAGGAAACAGAAAAGTGATATCTCACACTGTAGAGCACAGATTTCCGTTAACAACGAAAGAACAAAAATGCAAACAGAGCATTCTAAACTAAAACACATATAAGTTGCCAGCTTAAATCAGTTTAGAGAAAAACAGAAAACTAATAACTCCTACAGTAGAGCAAATAAATGTGTTTCCAACCAAAGAACAGAAATGCAAAGCAAAGCATTAAAATCTAAATCACGTAGAGCACAGAATTCCATTAACAATGAAAGAACAGAAACGCAAACACAGCGTTCTAAACTGAAACACACGTGTGTCACCTACTTAACTAGGTTGAGTGGAAAACAGAAAACTGATATCTTGTACAATGATCACATAAACGTGTTTCCAACCAAAGAACAGAAATGCAAAGCACAGCATTGTAACTGAAACACATACGAGTCGCCTGCTTAACTAGGGTGAGTGGAAAAAAGAAAACTGATATTTTGCGCATTGAGCACATTAAAACGTTTCCAACCAAAGAACAGAAACTCAAAGCACAGCATTGTAAACTAAAACACATACAAGCCGCCTGCTTAAATCAGTTTAGAGGAAAACAGAAAACTGTTAACTCCTGCAGTAGAGCACCTAAATGTGTTTCCAACCAAACAAAAGAAACACAGAGCATAGTATTGAAAACTAAATCACATATGTGTTGCATGCTAAACTAAGTTGAGTGAAAAACATGAAAGTGATATCTCGCACTATGTAGAGCACAGAATGCCATTAACAATGAGAGAACAGAAACCAAAACACAGCCTTGTAAACTAACTAAGTTGAGTCTGCTTAACTAGGTTGAATGTAAAACAGAAAACTGATATCTTGTGCAGTGAGCACATAAATGCGTTTCCAACCAAAGAACAGAAATGCAAAGCAGAGCGTTGAAAACTAAATCACGTATGTGTCACATACTTAA
>NW_026589679.1:47864-53960 GCF_907164565.1 Psammomys obesus
GTGTCGCCTGCTTAACTAGGTTGAGTGGAAAACAGAAAACTGATATGATGTGCATTGAGCACATAAATGTGTTTCCAACCAAAGAACAGAAACGCAATGCATAGCATTGTAAACAAAAACACATACGAGTTGCCTGCTTAAATCACTTTAGAGGAAAACAGAAACTGATACCTCCTACAGTAGAGCACATAAACTCTTTTCCAATCAAAGAAAAGAAAGAGAAAGCATAGTGTTGTAAACTAAATCACTTAAGTGTCGCATGCTTAATTAAGTTGAGTGGAAAACATGAACGTGATATCTTGCACTGTACAGCACAGTAATCCGTTAACAATGAAAGAACAGAAACGCAAACAGAGAGTTGTAAACTAAAGCACATACATGTCGCCTGCTTAACTAGGTTGAGTGGAAAACAGAAAACTGATATCTTGTGCATTGAGCACATAAACGTGTTTCCAACCAAAGAACAGAAATGCAAAGCATAGCGTTGTAAACTAACACACATGTGTGACCCTGCTTAACTACGTTGAGTAGAAAACAGAAAACTTATTTCTTGTGCAGTGAGCACATAAATGCATTTCCTACCAAAGAACAGAAACCCAAAGCAGAGCATTGAAACCTAAATTACATATGTGTCACATGCTTAACTAAGTTGAATGGAAAACATAAAAGTGATATCTCACAATGTAGAGCACAGAATTCCATTAACAATGAAAGAACAGAAACGCAAACACAGCATTCTAAACTGAAACACATACGTGTCACCTGCATAATTAGGTTGAGTGGAAAACAGAAAACTGATATCTTGTGCATTGAGCACATAAACGCGTTTCCAACCAAAGAACAGAAACGCAAAGCAGAGCGTTTTAAACTGATACACATAGGAGTCGCTTGCTTAATTAAGTTTTGAAGGAAACAGAGAAGTATTATCTTGCACTGTAGAGCACAGAATTCCGCTAACAGTGAAAGGTCAGAAATGCAAACATTGTGTTGTAAACTGAAACACATGAATGTCGCCTGCTTAACTAGGTTGAGTGGAAAACAGAAAGCTGATATCTTGTGCATTCTGTCAGCACATAAATGCGTTTCCAACCAAAGTAAAGAAACGCAAAGCCCAGCTTTGTAAACTAAAGCACATACGAGTTGCCTGCTTAAATCAGTTTAGAGGAAACCAGAAAACTGATATCTCCTGCAGTAGAGCACATAAATGCGTTTCCAACCAAAGAACAGAAACAAAAATTATAGTGTTGTAAACTAAAACTTATGTGTCGCATGCTTAACTAAGTTGAATAGAAAACATAAAAGTGATATCTCGCACTGTAGAGCACAGAATTCCATTAACAATGAAAGAACAGAAATGCAAACACAGCGTTCTAAACTGAAACACATGTGTTGCATGCTTAACTAGGTTGAGTCGAAAACAAAAAACTGATATCTTGTGCATTGAGCACATTAAAGCATTTCCAACCAAAGAACAGAAACGCAAAGCAGAGCATTGAAAACTAAATCACGTATGTGTCACATGCTTAACTAAGTTGAGTGGAAAACATAAAAGTGATATCTCGCACTGTAGAACACAGAATTCTGTTAAAATGAAAACAGAAACGCAAACACAGTGTTCTAAACTGAAACACATATGGGTCACCTGCTTAACTAGGTTGAGTGGAAAACAGAAAACTGATATCTCGTGCAGAAGAGCACAGAAATCCTTTTCAAACAAAGAACAGAAAAGGAAACACAGAGTTTTAAAATAAATCACACACATGTCATTTGCTTAAGTAGGTTGAGTGGAAAACAGAAAACTGATATCTCGTGCTGTAAAGCACATGAACCCGTTTCCAAGGAAAGAACAGAAAGGCAAAGCACAGAGTTAGGAACTAAAACACTCACGTGCTGCCTGCTTAACTGGAATTACAGGAAAACTGAAAATTTGTATCTCACACAGTAGAGCACATAAATCCGTTTCCAACAACAACAACAACAAAAAAAAAACAGAAATTCAAGCACTTCGTTGGGAACTAAAACACACAAATCTCACCTGCTTACTAGTTTGAGTGGAAAACAGAAAAGTGATATCTTGCACAGTAGAGAAGAATACATAAACACAAGTGGGATCCTGTCAGCAGAGTAAAACAGTTCTTGATTTGGGAATGAGGTTTAATCTTAATAATAAAAAAAACACACACACACACAGCACACAGGAGACTTTTTAAGGGGTTCCAGACTTTACTTCCCAGCAGCAAGCCAAAAGCAGCGGCCTTAGCAGCAGCAGCCATCAGCAGCAAGCAGCCAGCCCCAAGCAGCAAACCAGACTTTTTTTTACAGAGCTTTTAAACCAGAGTGGAATCATCTCAGAATAATGGGTTAAATTCACACAAGGAGTTTGAAGCAAGAGGTGTGATCTTTACAAGCTATCCCACCTGCCTTCACAAACAAAAGGAGATGGACTTGCAAATTGTTCCCTGAGTTCAGTCAAGGCCTGGTAAAAGCGGTATTTCCGCTGAGGTTTAAATATCAAAGCAGATGCCTGACCCAAAGCTGCCAACAAACACGTTTCCAAGAAAAGAATAGAAAGGCAAAGCACAACAGCACAATGTTGTAAACTAAAACACATACGTTCTGTAGGTTCAGTGTTTTGACTATGCTGTGACATGAAGAATTTCTTTTCTGGTCTAAGTCTACTTGGTGTTCTGTAGGCCTCTTGTATGTTTATGGATATCTCCTTCTTTAAGTTGGGAAAGTTTTCTTCTATAATTTTCTTGAAAATATTTTCCAGTCCTTTGAGCCTGATGTCTTCTTTTTCTCCTACTTCTATTATTCTTAGATTTTGTCTTTTCATGGTGTCCTTGATTTCTTGGATGTTTTGTGTTTGGAACTTTTCTGATTTTATTTTTTCTTTGAGAGACGTGTCAATTTCCGCAAGTGTATCTTCAGCTCCTGAGATTCTTTCTTCCATCTCTTGTATTCTGTTGGTGATGCTTACCTTTGTAGTTCCCAATCTTTTCTCTATGTTCTCCAGCTCCTGTTTTTTTCTCTATTTGTATTTTCTTTATTGATCCTAATTCTGTTTTCATGTCTTGCACCATTCCCTTCATCTGTTTGAATGTGGAGTCCTGCTTTTCAATGACAGCTTCTATTTTTTTTTTGTCCATTTCCTCTCTAAATATCACTAATTGTGCCTCTACTGTTTTGGCTATAATTGCCTGTATTTCTATGAGAGCTTTGTTTATTTCTTCTTTATTTGTGTGGACATTTCTTTGAGAGCTTTGTGCATTTCTTCTTTGTTTGCCACAATTTTTGCCTCAATTCTAAAAGATGCAAGGGAAAAAGGCCAAGTAACATATGAGGGTAGACCTATCAGAATCACACCATATTTCTCAACAGAAACTATGAAAGCCAGAAGGGCCTGGACAGAAATCATACAGTCCTTAAGGGACCACAGATTCCAACCCAGACTACTATACCCAGCAAAACTTTCAATCAACATAGATGGAGAATTCAAAATATTCCATGACAAAACCAAATTTAAACAATATCTACATAGTAACCCAGCTCTACAGAAGTTACTAGAAGGGAAACTCCAAACAAAAGAAAACAACTACATCTAAGGAAAGAGAGGAAATAGATAACTACAAAACAAAAAAAATCAAAAGAATACAAGCAATGAAACTCAGTAACACCACCAACCCCACATCAAAAGTAAGCAACAATTCTTGGTCATTAGTATCTATCAACATCAACGAACTCAACTCTCCAATAAAAAGACACAGACTAACAGAATGGTTATGGAAACAGGATCCAACATTCTGTTGCATCCAAGAAACACACCTATGCAACAAAGATAAACACTACCTCAGAGTAAAGGGCTGGAAAAATGTTTTTCAAGCAAATGGTTCCAAAAAACAAGCTGGAGTAGCCATCCTAATATCTAATAAAATAGACTTTCAACCCAAGTTAATCAAAAAAGATAAGGAGGGCCACTATATTCTCATCAAAGAAAAAATCCACCAAGAGGACATCACAATTTTGAATATCTATGCCCCAAATACAAGAGCACTTACATTCGTAAATGAAACAATATTAAAGCTTAAATCACACATTAATCCTAATACCTTAATACTGGGAGACTTCAACACTCCACTCTCAACAAGGGACAGATCGACTAGACAGAAAACAAATAGGGAAATAAAAACACTTACAGAGTCGCTAAATCAAATGGACCTAATAGACGTCTACAGATCTTTTCATCCAAACTCAAAAGAGTATACCTTCTTTTCAGCACCACATGGAACCTTCTCCAAAATAGACCATATAGTGGGTCATAAAGCAAGCCTCAACAGATACAAAAAGATTGAAATAATCCTTTGTATTCTATCTGACCACCATGGACTAAAGCTGGACCTCAACAACAACAGAAATAAAAAAAAGCCGACACGCACATGGAAACTGAACAACTTGCTACTCAATGACAGCTGGATTAAGGAAGAAATAAAGAAAGAAATTAAAGAATTCCTAGAATTCAATGAAAATGAAGGCATAACATACCCAAATTTATGGGACACATTGAAAGCAGTGCTCAAAGGAAAATTTATAGCACTAAGTGCCTGCAGGAAGAAATTCGTAACATCACATACAAACAACTTAATGGCCCAACTGAAAACCCTAGAAAAAAAAGAAACAGATACACCCAAGAGGAGCAGATGGCTGGAAATAATCAAACTCAGGGCTGAAATCAATCAGTTAGAAACAAATAAAACTATTCAAAGAATCAATGAAACAAAAAGCTGGTTCTTTGAGAAAATCAACAAGATAGACAAACCCTTAGCCAAACTAACTAAAAAGCAGAGAGAATCTATCCAAATCAGCAAAATCAGAAATGAAAAGGGTGACATAACTACAGACACTGAGGAAATTCAAACAATCATTAGGTCATACTACAAAAGCCTATATGCCACAAAATTTGAAAACCTAAATGAAGTGGACAATTTTCTTGATAGATCCCATCTTCCAACATTAAGTAAAGATCAGGTAGAAAGACTGAATAGCTCCATATCCCCCAAGGAAATTGAAGCAGTCATTCACAGTCTCCCCTCCAAAAAAAGCCCTGGGGCAGATAGTTTCAGCACAGAATTCTACTAGACCTTCAAAGAAGTGCTAACACCAATTCTCCTCAAACTATTCCACAAAATAGAAACAGAAGGAACATTACCAAACTCATTCTATGAAGCGACAGTCATCCTGATACCTAAACCACACAAAGACCCAACAAAAAAAGAGAACTTCAGACCTATCTCTCTTATGAACATTGATGCAAAAATACTCAATAAAATACTTGTAAACCAAATCCAAGAACACATCAAAGATATCATCCACCATGACCAAGTAGGCTTCATCCCAGGCATGCAAGGGTGGTTCAATATATGAAAATCCATCAATGTAATCCTCCACATAAACAAACTGAAGGAGAAAAACCACATGATCATCTCCTTAGATGCTGAAAAAGCATTTGACAAAGTCCAACACCCATTCATGTTTAAAGTCTTGGAGAGATCAGAGATACAAGGCACATATCTAAAGATAGTAAAGGCAATATACAACAAGCCTACAGCCAACATCAAACTCAATGGAGAGAAACTTAAATCAATCCCACTGAAATCAGGGACAAGACAAGGCTGCCCACTCTCTCCACATCTCTTCAACATAGTACTTGAAGTCCTAGCCAGAACAATAAGACAACTAACAGAGATCAAGGGGATACAAATCGGAAAGGAAGAGGTCAAAGTGTCACTATTTGCAGATGATATGATGGTATACATGAGTGACACCAAAAATTCAACCAGAGAACTCCTCTAGCTGATAAACACCTTCAGCAGGATACAAAATCAACTCAAAAAAATCAGAAGCCCTCTTGTATACCAAAGACAAAAGGGCAGAGAAAGAAATTAGGGAAACAACACCCTTCACAATAGTCACTAATAACATAAAGTACCTTGGGGTGACACTAACCAAGCAAGTGAAAGACCTGTTTGAGAAAAACTTCAAGTCTCTGAAAAAAGAAATTGAAGAAGATATCAGAAGATGGAAAGATCTCCCATGCTC
>NW_026589679.1:58960-67354 GCF_907164565.1 Psammomys obesus
ACCCAGAATCTACAAAAAAATCCTGTACAACAACAGATCATCTGGAGATATCTTCTTCCCCGATCTCAAGCTGTACTACAGAGCAATAGTAATAAAAACTGCATGGTATTGGCATAAAAACAGAAAGGAGGATCAATGGAACCGCATAGAAGACCCAGAAATAAACCCACACACCTATGAATACTCGATTTTTGACAAAGAAGCCAAAACCATTCAATGGAAAAAAGACAGCATCTTCAACAAATGTGCTGGTACAACTGGATGTCTACATGCAGAAAAATGAAAATAGATCCATATTTATCACCCTGCACAAAACGAAAGTCCAAGTGGATCACAGACCTCAACATAAAACCAGATACTCTAAATCTGTTAGAAGAAAAAGTGGGGAACAGCCTAGAACTCGTTGGCACAGGAGACAACTTCCTGAACAGAACACCAACAGCACAGGCTCTAAGAGCAACAATCAATAAATGGGACCTCATGAAACTGAAAAGCTTCTGTAAAGCAAAGGACACCGTCATCAAAACAAAACGACTGCCTACAGGTTGGGAAAGAATCTTCACTACCCCTTTATCTGACAGAGGACTAATATCCAGTATATACAAAGAACTAAAGAAGCTGAAAAGTAGCAAAGCAAGTAATCCAATTAAAAAATGGGGTACAGAGCTAAACAGAGAATTCTCGACAGAGGATATCGAATGGCAGAGAAACACTCCCATTCCTTCAGAACTGCTACAGGAGAGGGGAGGCCAGGTTGTAATGCCCCCATATCAATCATTGTAGCATTAACAGCTCTAAGGTCTTGTAAAAGTCTCCATTTTCCTGATTTCTTTTTAATAACAAATATTGGAGTATTCCAAGGACTACTGCTCTCTTCTGTATGTCCTTTTTCTAGCTGTTCTTTTACCAATTGTTCTATACCTGTATTTTTTCTTCAGTAAGGGGCCACTGATAGAGCCATACAGGCTCTTCTGACTTCCAATCAATTTTATCTGCATAAAGTGTGCTCTCAGTGGCTCCTATGAAAAATGCTGATTGCTTAGATTATCTGAGGTAACCAATTTTACATTCATCTTTTGCATCATATCTCTTCCCCATAATGAAAATGGCAAGGATGGTATAACATAGGGCTGAATCATTCCTGATTTTTCCTCTAGTTCTCACTTTAACATCTGAGAACTTTGGGCCACATTGGATGCCAACCCCAGCCCTAGTAAAGAGGAAGAAGTCCTTTCACAGGGCCAAGAGGAAGGCCAGTCCTTCCCTGCTATACAAGTGTTATCTGCCCCTGTATCCATAAGGCCTTGTAGATTTTTTGCATTTATTTTAACTGTCATAAATGGTCTTCCACAACCTATGTCTTGCACCCAGGCCACAACATCAAAGGAACCAAACTGACCTTGCCGTCTTTCCTGTTTTAATATTGAGTTTGGTAAATTTAGATATGGCAACAACAACAATTGAGCTATTCTTTGTCCTTTATGTAGCTGTATAGTTTCTTTTAACGGCTTTACCATTATTTTTATTTCTCCTTGAAAATCTGAGTCTATTACCCCAGACAAAACCTCAAAGTTTTTCTTATAATTTGAACTTTGGCCGATAATTATCCCAACTGTGCCTTGAGGTAAAGTCCCTAAGACAGAGGTGGAGATTAGAAATACTCCATCCCATGATGAGACGATTGTATCTTTATTTACTGAGAGATCCAGACCAACACTTTTCTGGAGTGGCCCTAGGCAAATCATGAGTAGTAAATTCTGGAGCCTCAGGATTAAGTAAACTTTTTGATACACAATTTTCTTCCTCTCTTTTTGCTTTGGGGCTGAGAGGTTGCCCCTCATTCAGTTTTTTGTCTTGTTCTCTGACTTTTCCTCTTTTATTTCTGTCAGAGCAGTTCCATCCTTATGGAATTTGGATTTGCATTCATTTTTCCAATGTTTTCCCTTCTCACATCGGGGACAGATACCAGGAGTAGGACCTTTCCTTGACCTCTCCTGTTTATCTTCTCCTGGACACATCTTTTGTATATGCCTCGTCCTTCCACATTTAAAACATATGGGTTTGGAGGAGTCTCTTTTCCCTCCTCCATAAGCCTTTTTAACATAGGAGCTGAACGTCTGACCCTTCATAGCTGCAGCATATGCCATGCTTTGCACATCTGCTGGTGAGGCATCCACACAAGCTTTTATGTAATCTTGAATAGTCCCTGTCCCTTTCAGAGGCCTAATCAAATCCTAGCATAGGGAATTTGCATTTTCCAATGCTAACTGCTTTAATAATATTTCTGTTCCTTCAGATGGAGGCAGCATCATATTGATTGCTTCCTCAAGTCGAGACACATAATCTTGATATGATTCCTCATTTGCCTGCTTAATTCCTGATAAAGTAGTTCCCTTGGTTCCAGGAGGTGGCAACTTCTTTCATGCTTGGACAGCATTAAGTGTAATTGCCTCCAAGATCTCTTTTGGTATTTTTACTTGAGACTGGGGAGTAGTATATTTCCCCATCCCCAGCAGCATATCCATCCCAGATTTTGGCCCTCTTTTCTTTGTAAATTGGGTAATAGTAATTTTTGATCTATCCTCATAGTTAGTTCTCCAGAGAACATAGTCTCCAGGACTCAGGGTAGCCTTTGCAGTCTGATGCCAGTCATGTGGGGTTAACCAATGACTTGCAACCATATCTAACACATGCAAAGTATAAGGAGTGGAGGCCCCTAAAGTCTTACTACAGTTTGTAACTCTTCTACAATTTTTTAATGAGAGAGGTTTCCAAATAGCGTTCCTCATCATCTATTCCTTCCACTACCGGGAAGGTAAATGTTAGATCTCCTTTTCTTTTAGCTTCTTCCACCGCTCCCTGAAAACCAACAGGTGCCAGAGGTTTTCTCCTCCTGCTAACTCTATCGCTTTATTGCTTTTTAGAGGCCAGAGCCACCAAAGGAGGGTCTTGGTCATGAAAATGATCACTTTCCTCAGAGGGCTCATATTTAGCTGCCTCATCCTCCAGATCATCACCATCAGAAGAATCATCATTTTCATTTTGACTAGACGAGGAGGAGGATTCATGTTTAATATAATTACATTTTAAAGATGGCTTAATTTTTGTTCCATAAGATTTAGTGGACTGATTAATAGGTTTTGCCTCATTAGTCTGATCTAAAGACAGAGAGGAGGTTTCATGAACCAGGCCTTCAAAATCTGTTTCATCAGTTAATAATTCTCTCATTTGTAGCCAGAGAGAATAAACATGCTTGGGGAGTTCCTCTTCTCCACGTTCTTGTACATATTTTCTCATGTCTTTACCCACTCATTTCCAATCAGCTAAGGTCAGGGAGCCTTCCGCCGGGAACCAAGAGCTGACCTTCTTAATAAAATCAAGAAAGTCCTTTAAGACCTTTTCTGAAACTCTAAAGCCTCGACTTGCTAACATATGCTTTTAAACCAAAAGGAACATTTTCTCTTGCTTTGATTCGGACTACTCCATACTTTTATTACTCATCTTTAACTGATCTTGTCAGCGGACCTGCAGTGTCCTAACAGGAGCCTTACCATGTCTTGATGAAGGAAAAGAAAGACAGGAGAAAGATTACCTGTCTGAAGGTCCCTGCTTGGAGCGCCACTTGCCATGGACCAGCCCAGTTGGGCTCCTGGCATCCGCGGGAGAACAAGGTTTTGGACAGGAAGACAGTTTCGGCAATGAATTGACAGACAGAGACCAGTGAGGCTTTGGAATCTGCTGCACTTTACTGAAATCAAGCTAGTATTTTTATAATGATTTCACAAAAAAGCACCTTAAAGTTGGCATACTTCCCAGAACATTTAGACTTTTACCAAGAATACAAAGTTTACATTTTAACTCAAAAATGTAATCAAACATAAAGCAGTGCCCACAAGAAAACTTAGCCTAAAAACATTTGATCAAAGCAAACAAAGAAAAAGAAACCTCAAATATAGTTTCATTATTGCTAACCAATGAAGAGGAAAGTCAGGAGCTAAGTCAGATGCCTGCCAAAATCTTTCTCTGTATCAAAATCTAATTACAACTTTGTTAACCATCCTCTCAGATGTCCTGCTAAAGATTTATGATCTTCCCTAGAAACAAGGCACTGAAGGGAGGGGAAATTACCGCCAGCTGTACTTCTCATGCTATTTTTTCTTAAGAAGGAGCCTATTATTTTTTCAATTCATTACTTCTTTTAAAACTACTTTTCTTCTACCCTATTCTTGTTAAAGTTTTGATAATCCATCAGGAATATATTTCCTTGAATAGTTAATTGTGCTGTTTTAAGAATCATAAAGAAAGATTAAAAAAACTCATTAATCCAGCCCCACAACCACAACCGAAAAAGTGTAGAAATCTCAGAACGCGTCTCTTTGCCAGGCGGTGGGGGGTTCTGCCAGGGACCTCCCAAAGGACACATATCTCTTAGTCTGAGTAACGCTATCTATTGATATGCCATACCAGACCCTGGAGTGGATGTGGCACCAACTAAAGAACAGAAACCCAAACAGAGCATTTTTATCTGAATCACATATGTGTCACCTGCTTAACTAGGCTGCGTGGAAGACAGTAAACTGATATCTCATGCAGTAGAGCACATAAACCCATTTCCAACCAAAGAACAGAAATGCAAAGCACAGTGTTTTAAACTAAATCACGTAAGTGTCGCCTGCTAAACGAGGTTTAGTGGAAAGCAGAAAACTGATATCTCGCAAAGTGGAGAAGAACACATAAAATTGTCTCCAACGGAAGAACAGGAATGCAAAGCACAGTGTTGTAAACTAAATCACATACATGTCGCCTGCTTAACTAGACTGAATGGAAGACTGAAAACTGATATCTCATGCAGTAGAGCACATGAACGGTTTTCCAACGAAAGAACAGAAATGCAAACAGAGCATTATAAACTAAATCACATACATGTTGCCTGCTTAACTAGATTGAGTCGAAAACAGAAAAACGATATCTCCTACAGTGAGCACATGAACGCGTTTCCAACCAAAGAACAGAAACTCTTACCACAGTATTGTAAAATAAAACACATAGGAGTCGCTGCTTAGAGGAAAACAGAAAACTGATATCTCATGCAGTAGAGCACATAAATCCGTTTCCAAAGAAAGAACAGAAAAGCAAAGTACAGTGTTGTAAACTAAATCTTATACGTGTCGTCTGCTTAACTAGGTTGAGTGGAAGACAGAAAACTGATATCTCATGCAGTAGAGCACATAAATCTGTTTCCAATGAAAGAGCAGAAACGCAAACAGGGCATTTAAACTAAATCACATACGTGGTGCCTTCTTAACTAGGTTGAGTGTAAAACAGAAATCTGATATCTCTTGCAATGAGCACATCAACGCGTTTCCAACCAAATAATAGGTGTTGCCTGCTTAAATAAGTTTAGAGGAAAACAGAAAAATGATATCTCATGCAGTAGAGCACCTAAACTGGTTTCCAACAAAAACAGAAATGCAAACAGAGCATTGTAAACTAAATCACATACGTGGTGCCTGCTTAACTAGGTTGAGTGGAATACAGAAATCTGATATCTCATGCAGTAGAGCACATAAACCAGTTTCCAACAAAAAAACAGAAGCACAAACATAAATCACATACGTGGTGCCTGCTTAACTAGGTTGAATGGAAAACAGAAAACTGATATCTCTTATAGTGAGCATATAAACGCATTTCCAACCAAAGAACAGAAACACAAAGCACAGCATGGTAAACTGAAACACATATGTGTTGCTTGCTTAACTATGTTGAGTGGAAAACTGAAAACTGATATCTCATGCAGTAGAGCACAGAATTCCATTAACAATGAAAGAACAAAAACGCAAACACTGCATTTTAAACTAAAACACATATGTGTCACCTACTTATCTAGACTGAGTAGAAAACAGAAAACTGATATCTACCAGAGAATAGCACATAAACCTGTTTCCAATGAAAGAACAGAAAGTCAATGCACAGTGGCGCAACTAAAACACATATGTCTCACCTGCTTAACTAGGTTTAGAGGAAAACAGAAATGGGATACCTCTCACAGAAGAGCACATAAACCCATTTCCACTGAAAGAACAGAAACCCAATGCAGAGCGTTTTGAGGTAAAATGCATATGTCTTGATTTGCATTTCCCTAATGGTTAATGACGTTGAGCATTTCTTTAAGTGTTTCTCAGCCATTCGATATTCCTGTTTAGCTCTGTTCCCCATTTTTTAATTGGATTAGTTGGTTTGCTGCTTTTCAGCTTCTTTAGTTCTTTATATATACATGATATTAGCTGTGGCAGCCTTTTTGGAGTTAATGGCAAATTTGGAGTTAATGGCATCTGAGCAGTGGAATTCGGCCTCTTAGATTTGGCTATTTTCCAAAGTCCAGTTTTTCATAAACTGACCTTGGTGGTCCTACAGCGGACTACTCTGACCCTGAGAAACTCTGTGCAACCATAGTAACCAGGCAGCAGGCTGTGTGTAACCTTGAGTGAGCTCTCCTATGTTTTGACCAAGTAAAGCTCCTATGTGAGAAACTGCTTGTACTCTTTGCCTACTTAAGTGTTAATTAAATCCACCATTAAATCGACACCTGGATCAGCATGTAGACTTAGTGCCCTTCTCTGTGTCGGCCTGTCTCTCTCTCTCTCCCAGCCCTCTCTCAGGTGGTATTCAGGTGTCACTGCTGGCCGGTGACAATTAGCCCTCTGTCAGATAAAGGGTGGTGAAGATTCTTTTCCAATCTATAGGCAGTTGTTTTGTCTTGATGACGGTGTCCTTTGCTTTACAGAAGCTTTTCAGTTTCTTGAGGTCCCATTTATTGATTGTTGCTCTTAGTGCCTGTGCTGTTGGTGTTCCATTCAAGAAGTTTTCTCTTGAAGCAATGAGTTCTAGGGGTCTCCCCACTTTTTCTTCTAACTGATTTAATGTATCTGGTTTTATGTTGAGGTCTTTGATCCACTTGGACTTTAGTTTTGTTCAGGGTGATTTGTACGGATCTATTTGCATTTTTCTACGTGTAGACATCTAGATAGACCAGCACCATTTGTTGAAGATGCTATCTTTTCTCCATTGTATGGTTTTGGCAAATTTGTCAAAGATCAGGTGTCCATAAGTGTGTGGGTCTATTTCTGGGTCTTCTGTTTGGTTCCATTGATCCACCATTCTGTTTCTATGCCAGTACCATGCAGTTTTTATAACTGTTGATCTTAGTGCAGCTTAAGATCAGGGATGGAGATACCTCCAGAAGATCTTTTATTGTAGAGGATTGTTTTATCAATTCTGGGTTTCTTGTTATTCCATATGAAGTTGAGAATTTTTCTTTCCAGGTCTGTAAAGAATTGTGTTGGTAATTTGATAGGAATTGCATTGAATCTGTAGATTGCTTTTGATAAGATGGCCATTTTTACTATGTTAATCCTGGTAAGCCATGAGCATGGGAGATCTTTCCATCTTCTGATATCTTCTTCTAATTCTTTCTTCAGAGACTTAAAATTTTTTCATACAAGTCTTTGACTTGCTTGGTTAGGGTTACACCAAGGTACTTTATGTCATTTGTAGCTATTGTGAAGGGTGTTGTTTCCCTAATTTCTTTCTCAGCCCTTTTGTCTTTTGCATACAGGAGGGCTACTCATTTTTTAGAGTTAATTTTGTATCCGGCCACTTTGCTGAAGGTGTTCATCATCTGTAGGAGTTCCCTGGTAGAATTTTTGGGGTCACTCATGTATACTTCATATCATCTGCAAATAGTGATACTTTGACTTCTTCCTCTCCGATTTCTATCCACTTGATCTCCTTCAATTGTCTTATTGCTCTAACAAGGACTTCCAGAACCATGTTGAAGAGATATGAAGAGAGTGTGCATCATTGCCTTGTCCCTTATTTCAGTGGGACTGTTTCAAATTTCTCTGTATTTATTTTGATATTGGCTATAGGCTTGCTGTATATTGCCTTTACTATATTTAAATATGTACCTTCTGTTTCTGATCTCTCCAATACTTTAAACATGAATGGATGTTGGATCCTGTAAAGCTGGCAATAATGTTGGGTGTGAGCTGCTGGATATGTAGACAACCAACCTCCCATCCTCTTTCAGAGCTTTCAGCCACTAAAACATCTCTCCAGCCTCTGGCTGGTTTGATTGAGGGGCCATTTGTTTTTGTTTAGAAACAATGCTGTGGAAATCCCTTTTTCCTTAATTTTTTATACAGTGATAAAGGGAGCAAGAGAATTCTTTTTCCCTAATAGGACCTTTCCTCTATTGTTGTAAGTGGTTATTAATATATACTATCTGTTTATCTTCTAGTAATGTTTGCTGTTAATCTTAAACAGCTGTATAACCAAATCACCACACAGAGACTGGGTTTTTAGTTAACCTAGAACACAATGCTAGGCAATATT
>NW_026589679.1:67364-77037 GCF_907164565.1 Psammomys obesus
CCTAGAACACAATGCTAGGCAATATTTACTCCCTCCTAAACCCCCAAGCCCTCAGTTTCATAACATTTAGATTTCCCACATTATACTTGCTTTTTGTGAAATCTTAGGTCTGGTTCATGCTCCATGTCTTCCAAGATCTCTCCTCCAGCTCTGTTCTCCTAGCTCTCCTCTCACTCCTTCTCCTCCTACTCCTCTCCTGCCTTCTAGCTCCTCCCCTCTTTCCTGTCCTCTGGCTCCTTCCTGCTCGGTATTGTATCTAGTTGTTTTATTTTGTCCTGTTTACACCAGAGTTGAGACAGGATGCTTATAATGAGTATCACAATGTAATATCCGGATTGAAACCAGAGAGTTGGGGTTGGGGTAGGGGAGAAATCAGTATTTAAATGAACAAGGGTAAGGTGTGTACATTAAAACAAACATTATACCAACACTCTATCTTTCATATTTATATTTTATACTAATGTAGAGTCCTCCAACACACCCTTAAATTACAGTACTCAACACAAAAGGAAGAAAGGGAATCAGCTTGGCTTGATGAAGGGCAGATGCAAACAGGGAGGGCCAATGAGAAACCTTAGCAGGTAAAGATGATTGCTGCTAAGCTCAACAACCTGAGTTTGATACCCAGGACCCACAGTGTGGAAGGAGAGAACAAACAGGCTTCCCCAGATAGAACAGTTAGATAGCCATGGTTTAAGAGAGAGGCCATGCAAGGAGAGAACCTAGATCCCCTGTTCAGAGGAAGACTATTGGCTACTCAGTTTGCAAGTGGATTACCTAGGAAGGGGTACAGGAGTTGTCTCTAACAGGAACTCAATGGCTGGCTCTTTTATCACCTCCCCCCTGGAGAAAGATTTTGTATCCAGCCTTGGTGTGATCTGATAGGTTACAGTCAGATAAAAGAGGAGGAGGTCCTCACCTATCAGGCAACTTAGGGAAAGGGCATAAGGGGAGAAGAAGGAGGGTAGGAGGGACTGGGATGAGATGAGGGAGGGGGCTGCAGAAGGGATACAAAGTAAATAGATTGTAATAAATAAATATATACATAAAAATTAATTTTTTAAAAAAGAGAGGCAGAGACATTGAGGTATTATCCTGCATAGAAAAAATAATGTAAATAAAGCCATGGATTTGAGATCAAATCTCAAGAGCAAATCCACATAGATGTGATAGGTAAACAGTAATGAGACTTGACACCTAACAGCACAATCCATGAGAAGGAAAATGGATACAAAAGGTGAATGGAAGACAAGCTGTACACAGCAGCTAATGGGCTAGCAAGAGGGAGCTGTGTGGTCAGGAGCTTCTCTGTATTCTGAGTGTTTGACACCACACAGACATAAAAAGAACTTATGAAACAGGAAATGTAAGTTACTCTACATGACAAGTGTCTACCTACAACTAGATTACAATGCTTTAGTATATTTAGACTTATTAAAGCCTATTAGCAAAACGAATACCTATACCCTGCTTGTACATTATTATGGAAACCACTGTGAATCTATATTTCATTTTTAATTAAGTAAAATATAAAGGTTTACATTATGAAAAGGAAAGGCTGCAGAGATGATGCAACAGTTAAGAGTGTTTGCTACTCTTCTGGACACAGATTTGGTTCCCAGTGAGTCAGGCAACTCACAACTGTCTGCAACACCAGCTCCAGGGGATGTCATACCTTCTGCTGGCCTCTGCAGGAACCTACACACATGCGTTCACTCACATAGATACACATATGTAACTGTAGGCATAAGGTTATTGTGTAATTCAAATACTGACTTCTGTACCCCCACATCATGCCATCCTTGTTCTGAGAATCTGCTGTCTCAATGTTGTGTAAACACTGCTGCCCAGTGGACCCCTAATATATCAAGACAATAGCTAACAGATCTTGCTGAGCATGGGAGAAAACAGGGCAGGACTTCCTACCAGCCAGAGGAGAAGGAGTTAGAGAAGGAAGTAGGGGACTCAGTCACAGGAGAGGTTGAAGAGATCTGCAGAGAAGGAGCTGGAACAAGAAAAGCTACAAAGTGCAAGTACATCTGGGATGTACACTAGGAGGAAGCCAAATTAGCTTAGAGGGTTAGGAATAGATTAATAACTTCTCAGTTATTGCATTGTGAAGCTTATTATTAAACAAATATAAAAGAATCAATTATTTGCATGATGTCTATATTAAGAGAGAAACTAAGAGAAACAAATACAGTTTTATAAAAATAACATTATCATATACCTATAAATAAAATAACAAAAATGAACATTTAATTTTTTTAATTACAAAAGGAGTTACCTACCCGCCAGTTAGTGAAGGCAGAATAGCACTCTTTCACTAGCACATTCCGATTATCTCTGTGTCTGCAATGGCAAATGTAGGTAACTGACCCTCAAACAGCCTGTGCGAGGAAAACAGCTAATTAACCCAAGCCAGGCTCTGAAGTGATAGCCAAACCCAAACTTTGATTCTAATGTAGACTCTCACTCTGGTTATACAATGCACTGTCACAAGAGTTCCCAGGCCAACAAAGAGATTCTGACCTTGGACACAATGAAGTCTTTGTAAAATGTAATGTCATTCAAGACACAGTGAGTTGCTTAAACACAAAACAATTCTGAAAGACATAACTAGAAATAAGAGGTGGGGAATTTGTTAAGTCTAAGTGTGCAGGTGTGAGTATTGCCTATACCATTTTCTGTGATTATTGAATATATAAATTACTACAAGGTGCTGGAGAGAAGGCACCACAGTTAAAAGCACACACTGCCCTTGTAGAGGTCCTGAGTTTGGTTCCCAACACCTACACGGGGTGGCTCACCACCCCTGAACTACAGCTCCAGGAGGATCCAGAGCCTCTGACCTCCATAATCATCTGTACTAATGTGCAGAGACACACATATGCACATATATAATCAACAATAATAAAATAGATGTTTAAATATAAAATATTTAATTAATAATTAACAATTTTAAATAAAATATTAATATTAAAATTATACTTTAAATATTTTAAAATAAAATAAATCTTTAAAAATTAAACATTGAAATTTAAGAAATTAATATTAAAATGATAAAATATTTCAGTATCTGGGCTTGGGATGTAGCTCAGTGGTAGTATGACTGCCTAGTGTACACCAGGCCCTGGTTTTGATACACTGAGCAGAAAACAAGTAAAAATACAGAATTTAAATATGGCAAGATGAGGTACTTTCAGGGTGGTATGGCCTTAGTCATAAGGTAAATAAGAATGAAAATGACTCTGAGATTCCATCTTACACCCATCAAAATGGCTAGGATCAAAAACTTAAGTGACAAGGGGAACCTTCCTCCATTGCTGGTGGGAATGTAAAGTTGTACAATCACTTTGGAAAGTAATCTGGAGGTTTCTCAAAAAATTGGGAAGAGCTTTACCTCAAGATCCAGTTATAACACTCCTGGTCATATACTTAAAAGATGCTCCAACATTCAATAAGGACATATGCTCAATTATGTTTGAAGAAAATTTATTATTTTTTTTCCTGATCATGTCTCTCTTTATTATTTTTTATTTTTTTAATTTTAGTTACAGTTTGTTAATTTTGTATCCCTGCTGTATCCCGCTCCCTCATTCCCTCCCAATCCCACCCTCCCTCATCTCCTCCCTGCCACTTTCCAAGTCCACTGATAGTGGAGGACCTCCTCCCCTTTCATCTGACTCTGTTTTATTAGGTATCTTCGGGACTGGCTGCAAAGTCCTCCTCTGTGGCCTAGCAGGGCTGTTCCTCCCTCAGGGGAGAAGGGGGAGGTCAAAGAGCCTGTCATTGAGTCATGTCAGAAACAGTCCCTGTTCACTTATTAAGGTACCCACTTGTATACTGAGCTATCATGGGCTACATCCGAGCAGAGGTTTTAGGTTATAACCATACATAGCCCTTGGCTGGAGAAACAGTCTCATAAAAGACCCCTGTGCCTAGATAGATTTGGTCCTTGTGGAGCTTCTGTCCTCTCCAGGTCATATTAATTCCCCCTTCTTTCTTATAATTTCCTGCACTCTGCTGAAGGTTTAGTTATGAGTCTTAGTATCTGCTTTGATACACTGCCAGGTAGAGTCTTTCAGAGGCCCTCTGTGGCAGGCTCCTGTCCTGTCAATTGTTTTCTCCTACATCCAATGTCCATCCCACTTGTCTTCTAAGTAAGGATTGATCATCTATCCCGGGTCTTCTTTCTTGTTTATCTTCTTTAGGTGTGTAGATTTCATTATGTTTATCCAATCTTATAGGTCTATATAAGTGAGTATATACTATGCATGTCTTTCTGCTTTTGGGATACCTCACTCAGAATGATCGTTTCTAGGTCCCACCAAAGCAAATTTATTCTTAATAGCCAGAATCTGGAGACAACCCAGATATCTCTCAACTGAAGAATGGATAAAGAAACTGTGGTACATTTACACAACGGAATACACCTCAGCTATTAAAAAAAAAGGACATTATGGAATTTCCAGGCAAATGGGTAGAACTAGAAAAGTTCATCCTGAGTGAAGTAACTGAGAAGCAGAAAGACACTCATGGTGTATACTCAATTATAAGTTGATATTAGCCATATAGTACAGTTAATTATACAATAATTCACAGACCCAAGGAGAAAAACAACAAGGAGTACCCAAGGGAGGGTGCTTAAATCACACTCAGAAGCAAATAGAATAGGTAGCAGAAGTGGCTGAAGAAAGATAGGAGAGGGAGCATGGAGAGAAATGGCGGTGGAGATCAAACCTTGAGGGAGCAGAGGCAGGAAGACAGAGAGAAGAGAAACTGTGAGTAGGGACACCTCCATGACAAGCTGGAGACCCATGACAAGCTGGAGGCCTCTGGAAGGATATCAGGATGATCTAGCTGAGATTCCTAGTAGCAGGGGTCATGGAGACTTTAAAGGACAGCCTCTAACTAGATAGGACCCCTTGTAGGAGGGGAACACCAACCAACCCACAAAAGTATTGATCCAAAATGTACTCTACCTACAAGATATGAAAGGATAAAGACAGAGCAGAGATTGATGGAATTTATAACCAATGCCTGCCCCAATCTGAGACCCACCCCAGAGAGAGAGAGCCAACCCCTGACACTATTAATGATACTCTGCTGTGCTCACAGGAGCCGAGCATAGCTGTCCTCTGAGAGTCTCTACCCAGCATCAGATAGAAACAGATGCTGAGACTCATAGCCAAACATTGAGTAAAGCATAGGGAGTCTTGTAGAAAAGTAGGTGGAGGGGGGAGGATAGAAGTATCTGGAGGGAACAGGAGCTCCACGAGAAGAACAACTTCTGTTTGGTGGGGCTGCCTCAACAGGCCACAGGGAAAGAGGATGCATTCAGTCCTTATGAAATTTGATATGCTAGGGTGGGTTGGTAAGGAGCACTCCTTTACTGAAGAGTAGGGGAGGAGAATGGGGGAAAAAGGAGGGAGAGTGGGACCAGGAGAAGGGAAGGGAGAGGCTAAAATTGGGATATAAAAGAAGAAATTAGTTAATTAATTTAAAAAACAAATAAATAAAATAATTTAATGGAGCACCTACATCAGCTTCTCCAAGGCTCAGATAATGTTGGTAAGACAGGGCAGAATGAATATGAACCATGAAGTAGAGAGGAGAGCAGCCAAATGCTAAATTCTGTACTCTTGAACTCACTGAAGCTGGGATTATTCCACAAGGCCTGTGGATGATTTCACTGTCAGCATTCCCTTGGGAAGTTTAAGGTCCTGACCCTGACTATTTACACACCACTAGTTCCTGGAGAGGGAAAGCACAATAGTCCAATGACAAAGGCGCCTGATGAAGTCAGTTCAATCCCTGGGATCGACATGCTGGAATGAGGGAACTGACTGCCATAGTTGCCATTTGACCTTTACATGTTCCTCTACACATGTCCCTCTCTGAAAAATAAATCATTATAATAAAAAAATCAAAAAGAAAATAGTTGCTGGGAGAAGACAAGATATCATCTTCAATGATGAACCACTTCTGAGTTGCTTATGGTCCTGTAAATAACCTTTCACTCACTCATGATTCTGGAAGTCTAATTAAGTTCACTGGTATGCACACAGACACACAAAACTAATTTTTAAAATAAGCAAAATGTTTGCCATAAAACAATATTAAGTCCAGGCATGGTGGCAAATGTCTCTAATCCCAGCACTTGGAAGACAGACTCTGGTGGATCTCCAAGTTCAAGGCAAGCCTAGTCTATATCGTGAGTTCCAGGGTAGCCAGAGCTACATAAAGAGATCTTTGTTGTGGTTAATTTAAGGGTATGGTCTAAAAATATTTATTTATTTTTTTAACTTTCTTAATGAATTTTTATTATGAAAAAGAAAAAACAAAAACAAACAAACAAAAAACAACCCTGAAACCTACAGTTGAAGGAAGGGGAAAAACTATAAGACAGTCTGGTTTAATACCGCCTACGTTACTCATGTGTCAGAGACTTGGCAGTTCAATCAGTTAAAATACAAATAATATGTTGTCACACAAAAGGAACAACTAATGGAAAGCCAGTTTGAAATAACAGGCAAGCCAAAAAGATAAAGCACACACATTCTCCCTCTGATGTAGGTCCTAGCCTATAATGTCTCTCAGTTTACACACAAGCATGTATGTGTTGGTAAAGAAGACCATGAGAGGGCAATAGCAGATGAGGAGAAGGGATACAGTGCCAAAGAGGGTGCACTGGACATGGAAGAGTAGAAGAGAGTCGGGGAGCCTACAAGATAGGTGGGGTAGCAAGGAGGTGGGGGGAATCACTAAAACGTGCTTTGTTTGAAGATGTTACAATGATATATAACACCTTAGATATTTATCTTACAGCAATAATTTTGAAAATTCATTAGTCTTTTGGTTTTATGTTTTCTCTGTATAGAAAAGAAAGTAAGATGAAGTAATATATTTGGTAAATTTCTTGTTTCAGCCATTTCATAATAAACACATATTGAGAAAACAACAGAAACTCCATTTTGTCTCCATTTTAGGACCAAGCCTGACTTTAAAAGAAAAATTAGGCCATAGGTCACCATAGGTCACTAGCAGGAACAAGACTATAAAACCTCCCACCCAATAGCATCCTAGAGATAACCACAAGAATGTGAAGGTGTCTACTCTCAAGGTGGGGCATCTGTGCTGGGCAGCCCACCCACCTTGTAGTAGAACATTCACAGCACAGGAAAATAACTAACATTCTTGAGGTCTACAGATAGCTTGCTCAATGTTAGTTAGCCAATCACTTTGAAACAAGCTTGCCATTGCTGAATGTCACCCAATCATGTAACTGCTAAGCCTGGAAATTCCTGGTCCTTGCTCAAACCCCAGTAAAAGCCCTGCCTTGCAGCTTCTCAGACTCTCCTCTCTGATCCACTGCCTTGGAGAAGACCAAGGGACAGAGCTTAAGCCTGAAAAAAGCTCTTTGCTCTTGTATATTTGGTCTGGCTCCTGATGGTCTTTGGGGACCCTAAGATATAGATATAACAATATATCAAAGCATATAACATAAATACATTTACTGGTCATTTTTAGATGGCATATAAATATAAGCCACAATTTTCATGAGGAGATTGAAGAGTCTTGACTGAAACAATTAAAAGTGCTCAAATTCTGAGCCCAAGTTTTCATAAAGCAATTGAAGTACCTCTATCTTTTTTTGTCCTGTTTTGTTTTTTGTTTGTTTTTTATTTATTTTATTTTATTTTTCTTATTAGTTATATTTTGTTAACTCTGTATCCCAGCTGTATCCCGTTCCCTCATTCCCTCCCCAATCCCACCCTCCCTCCCTCATCTCTTCTCTGCCCCTTTCCAAGTCCACTGATTGGGGAGGACCTCCTCCCCTTTCATCTGACCCTGTTTTATCAGGTAACTTCAGGATTGGCTGCAAAGTCCTCCTCCCTTGGGGAGTGGGGAGGTCAAAGGAGCTCCCTGCTCCTCCCTTGGGGAGTGGGGAGGTCAAAGAGCCTGCCATTGAGTTCCTGTTAGAAATAGTCCTTGTTCCCTTTATATGGGAAACTAATTGGTTACTGAGCTGCCACGGACCACATCCAAGTAGAGGTTCTAGGTTACATCCATTCATGGTCTTTGGTTGAGTGTCAGTCTCAGAAAAGACCCTGTGCCCTGATATATTTGGTCCTTGTGGAGCTCCTATCCTTTCCACATCATACTAACTCCTCTTCTTTCGTATGATTCCCTGTACTTTTTCGAAGGTTTGGTTATGAGTCTTAGTATCTGCTTTCAAACACTGCTAGGTAGAGTCTTTCATATGCCTTCTATGGTAGACTCCTGTCATATGTTCAATGCACATCCCATTTGTCTTTCTAAATGAGGATTGATCATCTTACCCTGTGCCTGCTTTCTTGCTTATCTTCTTTAGGTGTATATATTTCATTATGTCTATCATATATTGTAGGTCTATATAAGCGAGTATATACCATGTTTGTCTTTCTCCTTCTTGGATACTTCACTCAGAATGATCTTCTCTAGATCCCACCATTTGCCTGCAAATTTCATGATTTCATCTTTTTTGATTGCTGAGTAGTATTCCATTGTGTAAAAATACCACAATTTCTGTATCCATTCCTCCGTTGATGGACATCTGGGTTGTTTCCAGGTTCTAGCAATTACAAATAAAGCTGCTAGAAGCATGGTTGAGAAAATGTCCTTGTTGTGTACTTGAGCAGATTTTGGGTATATACCTAGCAGTGGTATAGCTGGGTCTTGAGGAAGCACTATTCCTAATTGTCTGAGAAAGCGCCAGATTGACTTCCAAAGTGGTTGTACCAGTTTACATTCCCACCAGCAATGGAGGAGGGTTCTCCTTTCTCCACAACCTCTCTAACATGTGTTGTCACTTGAGTTTTTGATATTGGTCATTCTGATGGGTGTAAGGTGAAATCTCAGGGTCATTTTTGATTTGCATTTCCCTAATGGCTAATGAGGTTGAGCATTTCTTTAAGTGTTTCTCTGCCATTTGATAGTCCCCTATCAAGAATTCTCTGTTTACCTCTGTTCCCCATTTTTTAATTGGATTACTTGGTTTGTTGCTTTTCAGATTTTTGAGTTCTTTATATATACTGGATATCAGCCCTCTGTAAGATAAAGAGTTGGTGAAAATTCTTTCCCAACCTGTAGGCAGTCATTTTGTTTTGATGATAGTGTCCTTTGCTTTACAGAAGCTATTCAGTTTCATGAGGTCCCATTTATTGATTGTTGTTCTTAGAGCCTGTGCTGTTGGTGTTCTGTTCAAGAAGTTGTCTCCTGTGCCAATAAGTTCTAGGCTGTTCTCCACTTTTTCTTCTAACTGATTTAATGGATCTGGTTTTTATGTTAAGGTCTTTGATCCACTTGGACTTTAGTTTTGTGCAGGGTATAAATATGGATCTATTTTCATTTTTCTGCATGTAAACATCCAGTTAGACCAGCACCATTTGTTGAAGATGCTGTCTTTTTTCCATTTAATGGTTTTGCTTCTTTGTCAAAAATCAAGTATTCATAGGTGTGTGGGTTTATTTCTGGGTCTTCTATGTGGTTCCATTGATCCTCCTTTCTGTTTTTATGCCAATACCATGCAGTTGTTATTACTATTGCTCTGTAGTACAGCTTGAGATCGGGGATGGAGATACCTCCAGATGATCTGTTGTTGTACAGGATTTTTTTGTAGATTCTGGGT
>NW_026589679.1:77437-77938 GCF_907164565.1 Psammomys obesus
GAGCATGGGAGATCTTTCCATCTTCTGATATCTTCTTCAATTTCTTTCTTCAGAGACTTGAAGTTTTTCTCAAACAGGTATTTCACTTGCTTGGTTAGTGTCACCCCAAGGTACTTTATGTTATTAGTGACTATTGTGAAGGGTTTTGTTTCCCTAATTTCTTCCTCGGCCCTTTTGTCTTGGGTATACAGGAGGGCTTCTGATTTTTTTGAGTTGATTTTGTTTAAAGTGTTTATCAGCTGAGGTAGTTCTCTGGTTGAAATTTTGGGGTCGTTCATGTAGACATACATATCAAAACATATATATATATATATATATTCTGCCAATAGTGACACTTTGACCTCTTCCTTTCCGATTTGTATTCAGTTGTCTTATTGCTCTGGCTAGGACTTCAAGTACTATGTTGAAGAGATGTGGAGAGAGTGGGCAGCCTTGTCCCTGATTTCAGTGGGATTGATTTAAGTTTCTCTCCATTGAGTTTGATATTGGCTATAGGCTCGC
>NW_026589679.1:77948-92240 GCF_907164565.1 Psammomys obesus
TGATTTAAGTTTCTCTCCATTGAGTTTGATATTGGCTATAGGCTCGCTGTATATCACCTTTACTATGTTCAGGTATGTTCATCAGCTGTAGGAGTTCCCTGGTAGAGTTTTTGGGGTCACTCAGGTATACTATCATATCATCTGCAAATAGTGATACTTTGACTTCTTCCTTTCCAATTTGTATCCCCTTTATCTTCTTCAATTGTCGTATTGCTCTAGCTAGGACTTCAAAAACATGTTGAAAAGATATGGAGAGAGTGGACAGCCTTGCCTTGTTTCAGTGGGATTTCAGTGGGAATGATTTAAGTTTCTCTCCATTGAGTTTGATATTGGCTATAGGCTCGCTGTATATCACCTTTACTATGTTCAGGTATGTGCCTTGTATCCCTGATCTCTCCAATACTTTAAACATGAATGGGTGTTGGACTTTGTCAAATGCTTTTTCAGCATCTAAGGAGATGATCATGTGGTTTTTCTCCTTCAGTTTGTTTATGTGGAGGATTACATTGATGGATTTCCGTATATTGAACCACCCTTGCATGCCTGGGATGAAGCCTACTTGGTCATGGTGGATGATATCTTTGATGTGTTCTTGGATTTGGTTTACAAGTATTTTATTGAGTATTTTTGCATCAATGTTCATAAGAGAGATAGGTCTGAATTTCTCTTTTTTTGTTGGGTCTTTGTGTGGTTTTGGTATCAAGGTGACTGTCGCTTCATAGAATGAGTTTGGTAATGTTCTTTCTGTTTCTATTTTGTGGAATAGTTTGAGGAGAATTGGTGTTAGTACTTCTTTGAAGGTCTGGTAGAATTCTGTGCTGAAACTATCTGCCCCAGGGCTTTTTTTGGAGGGGAGACTGTTAATGACTGCTTCAATTTTATTGGGAGACTTAGGGCTATTCAGTCTTTCTACCTGATCTTGACTTAATGTTGGTAGATGGAATCTATCAAGAAAATTGTCCATTTCTTTTAGATTTTCAAATTTTGTTGCATATAGGCTTTTGTAGTATGACCTAATGATTGTTTGGATTTCCTCAGTGTCTGTAGTTATATCCCCCTTTTTCATTTCTGATTTTGCTGATTTGGATAGATTCTCTCTGCTTTTTAGTTAGTTTGGCTAAGGGTTTGTCTATCTTGTTGATTTTCTCAAAGAACCAGCTTTTTGTTTCATTAATTCTTTGAATAGTTTTATTTGTTTCTAATTGATTGATTTAAGCCCTGAGTTTGATTATTTCCAGCCGTCTGCTCCTCTTGGGTGTATCTGCTTCTTTTTATCCTAGGGTTTTCAGTTGGGCCATTAAGTTACTTCTACGTGATGTTACAAATTTCTTCTTGAAGGCTCTTAGTGCTATAAATTTTCCTCTGGGCACTGATTTCCATATGTCCCATAAATTTGGGTATGTTGTGCTTTCATTTTCATTGAATTCTAGGAATTCTTTAATTTCTTTCTTTATTTCTTCCTTAACCCAGCTGTCATTGAGTAGCAAGTTGTTCAGTTTCCATGTGCGTGTCAGCTTTTTGTTATTTCCTTTGTTGTTGATGTCCAGCTTTAGTCCATGGTGGTCTGAAAGAATACAAAGGATTATTTCAATCTTTTTGCATCTGTTGAGGCTTGCTTTGTGACCAACTATATGGTTTATTTTGAAGAAGGTTCGATGTGGTGCTGAAAAGAAGGTATACTCTTTTGAGTTTGGGTGAAAAGATCTGTAGACATCTATTAGGTCCATTTGATTTAGGGACTCTGTAAGTGCTTTTATTTTTCTATTTGGTTTCTGTCTAGTTGATCTGTCCCTTGGTGAGAGTGGGGTGTTGAAGTCTCCCACTATTAAGGTATTAGGAACAATGTGTGATTTAAGCTTTAATAATGTTTCATTTACAAATGTAGGTGCTCTTGTATTTGGGGCTTAGATGTTCAGAATTGTGATGTCTTCTTGGTGAATTTTTCCTTTGATGAGACTGTATTGCCCCTCTACATCTTTTTTGATTAGTTTTGGTTGAAAATCTATTTTATTAGATATTAGAATAGCCACTCCTGCTTGTTTTTTGGGTCCATTTGATTGAAAATCTGTTTTCCAACCTTTTACTCTGAGGTAGTGTTTATCTTTGTTGCCTAGGTGTGTTTCTTGGATGCAGCAGAATGTTGGATTCTGTTTCTGCACCCATTCTGTTAGTCTGTGTCTTTTTATTGGAGAGTTGAGTCCATTGATGGTGATAAATAATGACCATTGAATGCTATTTTCTATTGTTGTGGAGTTGGCGATGTTACTGTGATAAATTGCTTGCTTTCTTTTGATTTTTGTTGGAAATTATCTTTAACCTATGTTTTCTTGGGTGTAGTTGTTTTCGTTGGATTGGAATTTTCCTTCTAGTATCTTCTGTAGGGCTGGTTTGTTGTTCAAATATTGCTTAAATTTATTTTTGTTGTGGAATATTTTTTTTCTCCATCTATGTTGATTGAAATCTTTGCTGGGCATAGTAATCTAGGTTGGCATCTGTGGTCCCTTAGAGCCTGCATGATAGCTCCCCAGGCCCTTCTGGAGTTCATAGTTTCAGATGAGAAGTCTGGTATGATTCTGATAGGTCTACTTTTATATGTTACTTGGCTTTTTTCCCTTGCTGCTTTTAGTATCTTTTCTTTGTTCTGTAGATTAAGTGTTTTGACTATGATGTGGCATGAGGACTTTCTTTTCTGCTTTAGTCTATTTGGTGTTCTGTAGGCCTCTTGTTTGTTTGTGGACATCTCTTTCTTTAAGTTGGGGAAATTTTCTTCTATGATTTTCTTGAAGATATTTTCTGGATCTTGGAGCCTGGAATTCTCTTCTTTGTCAATTTCTATTATTCTTAGATTTTTCCTTTTCATGGTGTCCTTGATTTCTTGGATGGTTTGTGTTTGGGATTTTTCCGATTTTATTTTGCTTTGAGAGAAGTATCAATTTCTGTGAGTGTATCTTCAGCGCCGGAGAGTCTCTCTTCCATCTCTTGTATTCTATTAGTGATGCTTACCTTTGTGGTTCCTTCTCTTTTCTCTAAGTTCTTCAATTCCAGGGTTTTCTCGGTTTATGTTTTCTTTATTGATTTTAATTCTGTTTTCATGTCTTGCAACATTTCTTTCATCTGTTTGAATGTGGATTCCTGTGTCTCCAAGATGGTCTTTTTTTTGTTTGTTTCCTCTCTTAATGTCACTACTTCTGCCTCCATTTGTTCAGCTATATTTACCTGTATTTATTTATTTATTTATTTATTTATTTATTTATTTTTCACAGTTGTGTACTTTTCTTTTAATAATGACTTTGAAAATATCAAATTATTGTCAGCTTTAAGTTATCAGTTTTAAGCCTGTGTTTCTTTAAGAGTTTCGTTCACTTTTCATTTTTCTTTGTTTCCAATTGGGAGGCCAAATCTTTGAGAGATTTATTTGTTTCCTCTTTAACTGTTTGAATCTGTATGACTATTTCTCTGAGATATTTGTTAGTTTCCTCTTTATGTGCATCAAAAAACTGGATAATCGTAGCTTTAAAATCATTTTCTTGTGTTTTTGATGAATTGGAATGTCCAATAATTTTGGGGGTTGCCGGTGAAACCATGATATCTTATTTTACTTTGGTTGTGTTCTTTGTCTGACCACTGGCCATTTGGTTATCCGTAGTGTTCACTGTCTGTTTCTGGATTCTGCAGATCAGACTGGTCTTTCTCTGGTGTCTGGAGAATTCTTCAGGAAAATGTGGGATGTCTAGTGGTTTCAGTGTGTGCGTTGGTGATTCAGCTATACCTGTAGAAGGAAAGTTCGCAGGTGCAGAAGTTCAAATGCGTGGTAGCGTGTGTTTGAGTGTGTGCTTGTGGGTGTGTCCTAAGGGAGAGGTTGTTGGAGAATGAAGAGGCCTTCAGTGTGTGAGAGGGGTACTTTTCAGGCAGTGAAGTTGTTGCAGGCGCTTAAGGGATGGCAAGCTCTGTTGAAGATTGCCAGCGCGTGTTGTTTTTGCAGGTCTGAGGGACTTTGGTGGATATTCAGCTGTTTTTCTGCCACTGAGGGGTTGGATGGCCCATACAGTCACTGGCTGGGCAGCCCTGTGTAGTCAGTGCTGCCACTTGCAGACTTGGGATCTGGGAAGGATTGTACTGCGGATCTGAGTGTCTGTGGCTAGCACTCTTTGGGTGTGCACTCTGGCGGGGTTCAGTTTTCGGTGGTGCGTGCACTCCTGCAGGACCAGGTGGTGGTGGTAGTGGGGGGTGCGTTCTGAGGGTCCAGAGCTCGGCAAAAGGGCACTAGGTGGCGTGTGGGCTCCTCAGACATGTGCTCTGAGTGGTGGCGTTCAGCGGGTGGTTACAGCTTTCTGCTGCGGCTGCAGGGTCTGGAGCCCTGCCTCCGCCGTCTTGGGTCCCATGCACTGAGCTTTGCAGCTTTGGGATCCAGGAAGGATTGTATTGCGAGACTGAGTCTCTATGGTTGGCACTCTGTGGTTGGGCCTGCGCTCTGGCGCTGGCAGTGGGTGCGCTCCTCCAGTGTGGTGGTTTCCTGAGGTGTGTGTGCTCCGCTGTGCTCCTTGCAGCGGGATCGCATCAGCGGGATGGGGGGGGGGGAAGGATGCTCCTCGGTCCGGAGCTCGGCAAGAGGGCCCTAGCGGGGCCGGAGTGGGACGTTTGTCCGAGGGGTGGTGTTCAGCAGGCGGTTACAGCTGTTCGCTGCTGTAAGGGGCCTGGAGCACTGTCTCTGCTGTCTTAATCCCCAGGCTGTGAGCTTTGTGATCAGCTACCTGGAGCTGTGTGCAGGTTTTCCCCGTGGGAGGCCCTGACAAGGGAAGCGAGCGTCCTACTTCCTTCCCAGAAAAGTCCCCGCCCGATCTAACTCTACAAGCACTTCACACTTCTGTGGTGTCCCCTCTCCTTTAGAAATCCCAAAAGTCCAAATTCTAGTTTTGATCGTCTTTCCACTCACCAATTCCCGAGATTCATGTCCTCTGCCTCTCCAAAACAGTGCGCTCTGTTCGCCGCCATTTTGGAACTCCCCCTAAAAATATTAATTAACCCATTATCACAATTAATAATCAGTGGACCTCCCCAAGTCCACTGATAGGGGAGGTCTTCTTTTCCTTCCTTCTGATCCTATTCTATTAGGACTCATCAGGAGTGGCTGCATTGTCTTCTTCTCTGGCCTGGTAAGGCTCTTCCTTCCTCAGGGGGAAGTGATTAAAGAGCAGGCCAATCAGTTCATTTTAGTGGGCTTATCCTATAATACACACACACACACACACACACACACACACACACACACACACACACATATATATATATATGAGTATATACCATGTGTGTCTTTCTGCTTCTGGGATAGCTCATTCAGGATGATCTTCTTTTCCAGTTCCCACCATTTACCTGCCAATTTCATGAATTCCTTGTTTTTTATTGCTGAGTAAGATTCCATTGTGTAAATGTACCACAATTTCTGTATCCATTCCTCTGTTGAGGGACATCTGGGTTGTTTTCAGGTTCTGGCTATTAAAGCTGTTACAAACAACCCATGAGTATTTTATATGGTATGTATGTTAAATCATTTTTATTTATTGACTATTTTTTTGTTACATTATTTTTTTATAAAATATATTTTTTCATATTATTTCCCCTATCCTAGCTTCTCCCAGACTTCTAAAATCTACAAACTGGTAGATTTTACAATAGCCTTATAGCACCGGGGCAAAGCAGATAGTAACCTTTTAAACTACCTTTACTTTCAAACCCTATCCCAGGCTACCTCTCACCTGTAATTCCATAAATATGTGCATATTCTCTCATCTGTATTTTATTTCCTCCATCCATGCCAGCATGTGCTTCTTCCATGCTAAGCCATGATGGCTCTCTGCTTTTTTTCTCTCTCTCCTCCAGTACCTGTTTTTCTACCAAAATCCTTCTGTGCCCAAAGCTTTAGACCTACCTACCTCTGCCCTGCCCAGATATAGGCATACTAATCAGCCAGTCATATATAATTGGGGAATATTCCTTCATATCACATGGTTACAGGAGATAGTTCAACATTATAGCAATGCCCATGGCAGGCCAGTAACCAGATATCAAGGCACTGAAATCAGAATTTTAATACATTGAACCAGACCAGTCCCCAACAGAACCTGTTTAGCAAATAGATGAATAGATAGATATATAAGATAAGATGATATTAGATAAGATGAGACATTAGGTAAGTGAAAATTTGACAAATCACTATCAATTGCCAACAAGCAATAATATTGCAAGAAGTTCATATAGGGCTATTGGACAGACAGCAAAGCCTTCAGTTTGCATTGAATGATATGGTCTTTATGGGCTATATCAACTCAACAGAGCCCTATGTTCACACCTGGGGTTACTAAGAATGGATAAGAAGAGATAAAGAGGCAGGAAGGGCCAGAGCCTCTTCCCATACATTTGTTTTTCATAACATAAGGCTTGCTCCAAGGCTCTCACTAAACTTTCAGCATCAATGACAGAAAACAATTGTTACTACTGGCTTGGCCACTTTACCATTAAGGCCATAGATTTGAGAAAGAAAGGTGTGGATTTTAAATACATTATTTTTCCAAAGTCAGCTTAATTCAACATGACACAATGATGTACAGTCATAAAAATCTTAGCTGGGGCTGATGAGATTTGCCAACAGATATAAAGCACAGACTGATTTCAACCACCTGATGGTACAGAACTAACTTATACAGTTGTCATCTGGCCTCCATATGTGCCCCATGGCACATGTCTCCCTTGGCTTGAAATAAAATATAAACAATAACAACAAAGTCTCATATGTGCAGAAGTTTAGTTTTTTTTTTTTTTTTTTTTTTTTTAATGCTAAGCACAAATCATTTGCCAAGGTCTTAGCTGTGTCATCCCCTTCCTGATTACAAAGAACATGTTAAAGTCAACAATGAAGTGAAGAAGTGTGAGCTTCTAAAGAGAACTGAGTGGGTGTGGGGCCCACTCACAAGGAGAGGGTATACATATTTGTTAGAGCACTCAATGCATTTCATGTAATGAAAATGAAGTTTCAGAAGAGAAAAACATGAGATTAAGACACTGAATAAAATATTAAAGCCTGTCAAAAAGCCAGTGTGCAATGTTTTCAAGTTAATTTGTTAGACCTATGAACAGTGGCACTTGACATGTGAAATCACCTTCACAACAGAGAAGTTCATTACTACAGTTCTGGGATGGCACAAGTCGTGTGTGTTCTCTTAAAAAGAGTCGACTTGATGGAACTTTCTAGAATACTCATCCCCATATTTTCTATACTTTTTATAGCATTCCACATCATATTTTCATACACCCTAGAGAGAGAAATAGCATAAAATCCATTATTGTCCTGTATGCACTGACTCTTGTGCAGCCACAGCAAAACAAACAAACAAACAAACAAACCCCCCAAATCCCATGAAATCAAGTTTATTCAGAGAAGAGTTCTTTTTCAGAGATGTGTGAAGTATTACCAGCAGGATGGCTCAGTGGGAAAAGGTAGAGAGAGCAGGAACCCTGACATCTTCCTGTGACCTCTGCATGCACACTTATAGACATAATCATGTACATAGACACAATATACAAACAACACACACATGGACAAGCAATTTATGGTGATGATGATGATAATGATGATGAAATTGTTTAAGGAATGTGAATAGTAAGTATAGAAACTTAAGAAGAAACCTGAGCCAACAACAACACAGCTTTGTCACTTGTCCTCTTGATGTGATGTCTATATGGGGCATTGCCCTTGGACCAGGTTTCAAAGCAAGTTAGTAACAAATGATCCACCTAGAATTAAAGCCTACCTGGGGCATTACATTTTCATTACTTAATTTCCTAGTAATTTTGTTTACTCATCCTTTCCCTAGTGGTTTTGCTTTTAACAAATATTTAAAAGGAAGAGAAGAAAACAATTTCACTTTATAGTTAAGTATCTGAGGTGATTGATAAGCAACATCCTGTCTCAGATATTTACAACTTAGACTCATGCCAAGGCTTCTGCCTTTAAAGGAAGAGAAGCAGTTGTAGGTATATTTCAGTCGCAGAGCACTTTGCATAGCATGGGTAAGATCCTGTATATCAGTTTCAGCACTGCAAAAACATAATAGAAGCTAAAATTTTGTCATTGGAAAGTGGAGATGTGTCTCAGCAGTTAAGAGTACTGCAGAGGGTCCATGTTTCCAGCACCCATCTCCAGCATCTCACATTCATCTCTAACTCTAGCTCCAGGGAATCCAGTGCCCTCTTCTGTCCTTTGTAGGTACTACACTTATGTGCACAAACTTGCTCACACCTAAACACAGATACACACACAAAAAAATCTACTTACTAAATGAAGCAATCATTAACTAGGACCCCAGCTGCTAAAAGAAGAGTGAAGCAAAATGTTCTAGTTACCCTGGTACTCAAGAAGAAGCCCAAATCTCTATGAATAGTAAATTCTGGGTCTAGAACCATAGTAATAAATTCAGAGGTTCAATGACTACGCAGAGAACTCCAGGATATGAAAAGTCTCCCAAAAGTGTGTATATGGGTCTGTGATAAGTGGATGCTTCAGAAATAGTTAATCAAAAGAAAAAAAAATGTTGTTCATAAGCCCTGGTACAAAGAGGAGAATTTTAATCTAGTGCATACTTCAGTGTCCTAGAATTTGGAACCCCCTTTAAGATTTTCTCCAAATAAGTGCAACAGTGCCTTCTCAAAATCTACACTTGGTAAGAAACAAATTCTTCCTTGATTTCTTACAAAGTCAGAATATCATGACCTAAATATCAAGAATTCATGAACTGGAGATCTCTGCACTTTTGTTGTAGATGTTTCTGGGGTTTTTGAAAATTCAGATGTGTCATGTGATGTTTTTCTAGAAACTGTCTTCTGAGAAGGCATGTGAAGTCTCACTGCAAAGTTTCTCTGCAAGGGGCATGACTTTGTCCAGCTGAAAACACCCATGGGTAGACTCTGAGGAGAGGAGATAGAGAAGCCCACAGACAGTGAGATAACATTATTTGCATTCAAATGGCTTCTCTGGTCTTCTTTCTTCCACACTTGACTTCACAGAGAGAAACATTCCAAAGAACTTCCTGGGAAGTTCCAACTGAGGCTTGGAGCTTTCACTGACTTGTTCCAATCTTCCAAATCATGCTGATTCGTGTTGGCCTTTGGACTGGACTGCTGGTTTCGGGGCAATGAAAAGTGTACTCACCCCAAGCAAATACTTCCAAAAAGGTCTACCACCCCTCATTCTTAATAACCTTCTTTTCTCCCCTACTTCTGGTCAGTGGGTGGAAGAAAGGAAGAAGTGTTGAAGAACCTTAAATAAAGTAGGTTATTGAAAAATCTAAACTGACATACTTCACCTACTATGAATTTTAGGCTCAATTACCTGACAATAGGGCCAGTGAGATGTCTCCAAATGAGAAGGCACTTGACACCAAGCCTGATAACCTGAGTTCCACTCCTAGGACTAAGATGCCTGTACACACAGTATAAAATATCTCTCTCTCTCTCTCTCTCTCTCTCTCTCTCTCACACACACACACACACACATTATTAAGTTGCCAATAGAGCCCTAGTAGGGAGTCACACAGATATTCTCTAGAGCTATAAGAACACACAGTATGAAGGCCTGAAGTCTCAAAATTTCCTCACAAGGAGCACTTAACAGAATTGAGCCATAATTGGCAATCAAGAGAGGCCAGGCCATATGAAAATCTCAATCAATACTCACCTTGTAGTAATACAGCACAGTTTCTAAAAATGGCAGAGGTTTGGGCCTAGGAATTCCCTGTTTCTTAACTCCATGTGTGCAAGTCCCAAACCTGTAAGGAGAAACAGAGAGGTTTGTGATCACACACACAGAAGTGAGAGAGAAACATGATCATAACAAAAACGATAAAATAAACCAACAACATGGCTGCCTCTCCAGTTTCCAGAGAGCTTAAGGAATGGTGAGGGGTCCTGTGTGCATGACATCACACTGTTCATTTCTGTGTCTACTGAGTTCTAGTGGACCTAGGGTTAACCCAAAATCTAATTAGGCCTTACCAGGTGTAAACCTTATCAGCAAACCTCATCAAGACTGAGTTGAAGAAGGGTGGGAACAGAAGTACCCAGTGGATCTGTATGACATCAGTGTGAACTTTAAGAGTTAGTATCACTGGAGCTATAGTTTAGTAGTAAAGGGCTTGCTTAGGCTTTGATTTGATCTTGCATAACACCAAAAAAAAAATTAAAATGCAAAATAAACTCTGTTGTCACTTCATTTGGGGCCTTTAGGGTGACCCCATAGGTAGAGACACTGGCTGCCGGCATTGACAATGTGAGTTGCATCACCAGAACCCACCAATAGAAGATAAGTGAATCCCCAAAGTTGTCCTCTGAACTACACACACACACACACACACACACACACACACACACACACCAAAAACCCACCAATGAGCACATAGTAGTATATGCTGCCTCTAAGCACAATGAATAAAAACATGAAATTTTAAAATGTTTTTCAAGAGTACATTTCAACTTCTGCTTTCACTGTTTTAAACTTTTGTTCTCCTGCTACGGGAGGGTGCCAGATCCTCTGGAACTATTGTTACAGATCATAGCTAGCCACATGTAGATGTTTGAATTCAAACTTGGCTCCTCTAGAAGAGCAGCCAGTGTTCTTAATCACTGAATAATTGTCTCTCCAGCCCCTGTTTCTGAATCTAGCTATGACCTTCCAATAATACAGGTCTGAGTATTACCCCAATTGCAAGGACAGTGTCTGAAGAGAAGCTTTGGAGGTTACTCACTGGTAGAGTATCACCAGGCTGATTGCCAGGAGGACCCAGGTTTCCAGGGAGAGAGCTGAAAGCAAATCCATCTTTGCTTCTCTATCAGAAGTTTACTCCTCTGTGTTCACTCTCCTGCTGTGCATGCAACCCTTTGCTGTGCTTTGCTTCTGCCCAACTGTGCTGTATTGAGCACAGCCTGCTGTGCTTATATACTGGGAAGATGGGTGGGAGTAGGCTCCAGTCAGTAGATGGCTTACCTCTGTATCACCTGGACTTTGGTAACCTCTCCATCTTTACAGTTCATAAAGTTTATCCAAAGCCTATTTTGACCTCTCTTGAGTTGACATTCTGTGTGATATAAATAAACAATGATCCCATGCCAGTGAGATCAAAAGGTTCTTCCTTCCTATAAAAATTTCAAGTAAATTCATTGATGTGAAATGCCCTCTCACCAAGGCTCACTTCATCCAAGAATACATGAAATAAAACCAAAGTTGTGTCATCTACACATCTTTACGGAATGTCTTTGTCTACCCCTGGCAGATACTTTCTCATTTATCAAAACACAACTCACCAAAAGTTGCCAGTCTGTCTGAGTCTGTCCTTAACTGGATCTCTAACAATAACATTACCCCCATACATGGTCATCTTCTTTCTTCCAGACCACAGTGAAGGTCTTCTTGCACATCCCATTTGCTACACTGTGAGAATACTCTGGGCACTGGGCACCACCATGCAATAGAGTGGTCATTCAGACAGGCTAGTCAAGTGGGGTTGGGTCTCATATGTCCTAATGGATTAGTCACTGGCCACAGTTTACTGGGAGTCGTGATTTATAAATGTAGGAAATGAGACTCAAGGCTGAAAGTAGCTACAGACAGCTATGGATCACAACAGGAGATTGAACAGAAAGCTAATATGAAGCTAATAAATCCCTCTGATCAGTTCCTAGTAAATGTTAGGGGAAGCTCTGGGTTTTTGTTTGTTTGTTTGTTTGTTTTTTTTTTTTGGAGTGAAGAAAATGTTCTAAAAATGATCAACCGTGTAGCTTCTGTAGAACCATACAGAACCATATGTAAAATCATTGAACATTACAGTGTAAATGAATAAATCATACAGTGTGTGAATTATGCATGACAGTAAATCTGGTGTATTGAATAAGGTTCTTATTTACGTGTTTTGTGCCTATGTATGAAGATGCCTGTGAAGGCACAAAGAGGGCACAGGATCCCTGGAGTGGAGTTACAGGTGATTGTGAGCTTCCCAAGCTCACACATGGGTTCTGGGAACCAAACACCAGATCTCCAGAAGAGCAGCAAGCATGCTTAACCCCTGAGCCATTTCTCCAGCCCCTTGGTGTTTATTTGTTTGTTTGAGAAAAAAGAATATCTAGGATTAGTGATGAGGATCAGTTGGTGCAGTGCCAGCCTACCTATCAGTCACAAAACTCTGGCTCTACCCAGAAAACTACATCATTGGTAGCACATTTATGTAATCTCAGTGCTTAGAGAGTAGAGGCAGGAGGATTAGAAGTTCAAAGAAGTCTAAAGCTACATAGATAACTTGAGACCAGCCTGGGATGTGTGATACCCTGTCTCAAAAAATTTCCTCTGCTAAGCTGAACCACCAAAATTCAACATCTGCCACCCCACAGCAATGGTCATAATGAGAAAGAGACAGGCCCTACCACTTACTGCTGAACCACTGTCCAATAACAGGTTCTGGGAGAAAAAGAGGCATTGTATTCAGTTTTGCACCCACTGGTGACTCCACAGACTATAAAAATAGTTCTAAACCCACAGTCACACAGATGGCTCAAGTTCAAGTCCTCAGGACACAACACGAGTCATGAATATGGAAAAGAGATTTGCAGGGAAGAAGTGAAACTGACAAGGTTGGGAGAGAAATAAGAGAGACATGGCAAATTTAACCAGAATGCTTTATATATACATAAACTTAACACACACACACACACACACACACAGAGAAATATTTTAATGAAAAATAGCTGTTGAATTAAAAGTTGCAATAGATACTATTAACCTTGAACTTGACTATCTCATCAGGATTTAACATCCCTGAGCACTCCTTCAATTTTCTCTCCTCTGAAAATTCAACCAAAGATGTGACATGATGAATGGGAAGTGTGAGGTCTCTGGTATTTCTAGACTAGTTTCTTCATCAATGTGAAAGCAAAACTGAGCAGAATTCACCTGAGAAATCCAAATTCCTGCTTATCCCTTTCATACGATCTTTTTAATACCTCTTGCTTCTCTCTAACTTTCCCCACATCTACAAGTTTCTGGCACCCCATTTCTTTCTCATTGTTCTATTCTTATCACTTAGGATCTCCCAAGGCCTCCAGCCCAACTCAGGATCCAAGAGCTCCTGGGTGCAGGATGAGCAATAAGAAAGAAAATGGACTTCACAAAAATCACTCAACCACTACTACAGCTTTGAGGTCTAAAAACTGAATTGTTTTCTCAACTGGAAGCACAGAGTGTGGAGGGTCACATGGGTGTCTGCAAACATTAACCCCTCTGCCCACCAAGCTTGCATCAGACAATGATTGCAAATATTTATTTTCCTAAGTACTTTGCCCACCTTAGGTGACATCATTCCAGTCAATGACCCTGTGAGAGATAACTGTGTCACAAGTGACCAAACCATGACACCAAATGATAACTGGTTCATTCCAAATTATGTAATAAATCCCTAATGCAAGCAGGATCCAGAGATCATGTAGCTACAAAGCTCATAATGTTATATCATCCCCCTTCCTTCTCCCTAATTGCCCCCATGCCTCTACTTCCTCTCTAATTCATGGCCTCTTTTAAATTATCATTACCATATATGAGTATAAATTTATAAATACAAACTGCTGAGTTCATTTAGTGTAGCTTCTTTATATAGTTTTTGAGGGCTGGCCACTAGGTGTTGGACAGTCAAGGGACTGGAATTGGGAATCCTGATTCTCCCTTTTATAGCAGTCATTAATTTCCTATAGTCTTTCATCTGGGAGAGGGTCTTGTCAGAATCCCCCATTTAATTTAATGATCATTTAGGATGTCACTGTTCGAATGCTGTTTACATGATCATACTGTTGACATTTCTTGAGTGTATCTTCCCTGTAATTTCTGGGAGATACCATGTGACACCCTAATCCTTGGATTCCTAAAATCTTACGTCCCCTCTTCCTTGGTTTCACCAGAGACCTGCATGTGGGGATGTGGTATAGATGTCAAGGCCTTCACTTTAAACAGACTGAGTCTTGCCCAATGCCATACAGGTTTAGGGGGGAAACAGCACCTCATTTCAGACCTTCCCATGGGCAATACCCCAAGCTCTTCCCTCTAAGCAGGAACAAGTTGAGGAGGTCCACCCAGCTGACCATGAGGGATGGAGGAAGTTGAGGCAGGAATTCCATGTTGTCTTTCTTGCCCTAAAAGATAATCCATGCTGTTGATTTCATAGCAAAGAAAACCGACAAGGATTTCCACATGAATGGGTGCTGTTT
>NW_026589679.1:102240-113998 GCF_907164565.1 Psammomys obesus
ATGGAAAGGATCATCCTGAGTGAGTTGTCCCAGAAGCAAAAAGACACGCATGGTATATACTCACTCATATAAACATACAATATAGAATAAACCCACTAAAATCTGTACATCTAAACAAACTAAGCAAAAGAGAGGACCCTAACTAAAATGTTCAATCCCCATCCTGAAAGGCAAAGAGGATGGACATCAGAAGAAAAAGAAAATAGGAAACAACCTCGGAACCTGCTACAGAGGGCCTCTGAAAGCCAGAAGAAAACAGGAAACAACCTTGAAACCTGCCACAGAGGGCCTCTGAAAGCTTCTGCAGTATAGACTGTCAAAGCAGGTGCTGAGCCTAATGGCCAAATGACAGGCAGAGTGAATGGAATTTCATGTAAGAAGTGGGAAATAGTAAGAGCTGGAGGGGACGGGAACTCCACAAGGAGAGGAACAGAACACGATAATTTGAACACAGGGAACTTCCCAGAAAATCATACTCCAACCAAGGACTATTCGTGGAGATGACCTAGAACCCCTGCACAGGTGTAGCCCATGGCAGTTCAGTGTCCAAGTGGGTTACATAGTAATGGGAAGAGGGACTGCCTCTGACATAATCTGATTGGCCTGCTCGTTGATCACTTCCCCCTGAGGGTGGAGCAGCCTTACCAGGCCACAGTAGAGGACAATGCAGCCACTTTTGATGAGAACTGATAGACTAAGATCAGAAAGAAGAGGAGAACCTCCCCTATCAGTGGACTTGGGGAGTGGCATGCATGCAGAAAGGGGAGGGAGGGTGGGATCGGGAGGGGAAGAGGAAGGGGCTTATGGGGGGATACAAAATGAATAAAGTGTAATTAATAAAAAATTTAAAAAAATAAAATAAATTAACTAAACTTGCCGCTATATAAATAAAAAAGAAATACAGGAAAGTATAATCAAACAGGTGAAGAAATTAAACAAAACCTGTTCAAGACTTAAAAATAGAAATAAAAGCAATAAACAAAACACCAACTGAGAAAATGCTGGAAATGGGAAATCTAAGGAAGAGAAAAAGGACCACAAACAAAAGCATCACCAACAGAATACAACAGGCAGAAGAGAGAATCTCAAATACAGAAGGAAAGATTGAAAATAATTGATACATCCACCAAAGAAAATGTTAAATCTAAAAAGTTCCTGACACAAAACATCAGAGAAATCTGGGACACTATGAAAAGACCAAACCTAAGAATAATGGGAATGGAAGAAAAGATTCCAAGCTCCAAGGCCCAGAAAATATTTTCAACAAAATCATAGGACAACACTTCCCCACTCTAAACAAAGAGAGGCCTATAAACATACAAGAAGCTTCAGAACAGTGTAGACTGGACCAGAAAAGAAAATTCTCTTACCACATAATAATCAAAACACCATACAGAACAAAGAAAAAATATTTTAAACACTAAATGGACATAACAAAGAAAAAAGGCCAAGTGACATAAAGGCAGACCTACCAGAATTACACCTGACTTCTCAACAGAGACCCTAAAAGCCAGAAGGGCATGGGCAGATTGTATTGTAGACTCTAAAAGACCACAGATGTCAGCCCAGACTATTATGCCCAACAAAAATTTTAATCACCACAGATGGAGAAAATAAGATATTTCATGGCAAATGAAATTTAAACAGTATCTATCTACAAATACAGCCCAACAGGAGATACTAGAAGGAAAACTCCAAATGAAGGAGGTTAACTAAACCCAAGAAAATACAGAAAATAAGTAACCTCACATCAACAAAATCAAAATAAGAGAAGCATTACCTCTCTTTGTGTGTGTCTCTGTCTCTCTCTCTGCCACCACCATCAAAATAATGAGAACTAACAATCATTTCTCATTAATATCTCTCAACATTAATTAACTCAACTCCCCATGTGTGGTGGATGATATCTTTGATGGGTTCTTGGATTCAGTTTGCAAGTATTTTATTGAGTATTTTTTGCATCAATGTTCATAAAAAAGATAGGTCTGAATTTCTCTTTTTTGTGTGAATTTGTGTGGTTTAGGTATCAAGGTGATTGTGGCTTCATAGAATGAATTTGGTAATGTTCCTTTTGTTTCTATTTTGTGGAATAGTTTGGAAAGAATTGGAGTTAGCACTTCTGTGAAGGTCTGGTAGAATTCTGCACTGAATCCATCTGGCCCAGGGCTTTTTTGGAAGGGAGACTGCTGATGACTGCTTCTATTTCCTTGTGGTTATAAGACTCTTCAATCTTTCTATCTGATCTTGACTTAATTTTGGTAGATGGAATCTATCAAGAAAACTGTCCATTTCTTTTAGATTTTCAAATTTTGTGGCATATAGGCTTTTGTAGCAAGACCTAATGATTGTTTGGATTCTTTGGTGTCTGTAGTTATGTCCCCCTTTTTCATTTCTGATTTTGCTGATTAGGGTAGTTTCTCTCTGCCTTTTAGTTAGTTTGGCTAATGGTTTGTCTATCTTGTTGATTTTCTCAAAGAACCAGCTCTTGGTTTCATTGATTCTTTGAATAGTTTAATTTGTTTCTAATTGATTGATTTTAGCCCTGAGTTTGATTATTTCCAGCCGTCTATTCCTCTTGGTTGTATTTGCTCCTTTTTTTTTCCCCTAGGGCTTTCAGTTGGGCCATTAAATTGCCTGTATGAGATGTCACAAATTTCTTCTTGAAGGTACTTAGTGCTATGAATTGTCCTCTGAGCACTGCTTTCATTGTGTCCCATAAATTAGGGTACATTGTACCTTCATTTTCATTGAATTCTAGGAATTCTTTAATTTCTTTCTTTATTTCTTCCTTAACCCAGCTGTCATTGAGTAGCAAGTTGTTCAGTTTCCGTGTGTGTAGGCTTTTTTTCCTAATTCCATTGTTGTTGAGGTCCAGCTTTAGTGGTCATGATAGAATACAGGGGATTATTTCAATCTTTTTGAGGCTTCAATCTATTGAGGTTTGGCTTGATCTATTTTGGAGAAGGTTCCCTGAGGTGCTGAAAAGAAGGTATACTCTTTTGAGTTTGGGTGAAAAGTTCTGTAGACATCTATTAGGTCCATTTGATTTAGGACCTCTGTAAGTGCCTTTATTTCCCTATTTGGCTTCTGTCTAGATGATCTGTCTCTTGGTGAAAGTGGGGTGTTGAAGTCTCCCACTATTAAGGTGTTGGGATCAATGTGTGATTTAAGTTTTAATAGTGTTTCATTTATGAATGTAGGTGCTCTTGTATTTGGGGCATAGATGTCCAGAATTGTGATGTCCTCTTGGTGGATTTTTCCTTTGGTGAGAATGTAGTGTCCCTCCTCATCTCTTTTGATTAATTTTGGTTGAAAGTCTATTTTATTGGATATTAGGATAACTACTCCAGCTTGTTTTCTGGGTCCTTTTGCTTGAAAAACATTTTTCCAACCCTTTACTCTGGGGTAGTGTCTATATTTGTTGCAGAGGTGTGTTTGTTGGATGCAGCAGAATGTTGGATCCTGTTTCCGTACCCATTCTGTTCGTCTGTGTCTTTTTATTGGAGAGTTGACTCCATTGATGTTGATAGATAATAGTGACTAGTGACCAATGAATGTTAGTTCCTTTTATTCTGAAGTTGGTGGTCTCACTGTGCTTCATTGCTTGTTTTCTTTTAATTTTTTGGGGGATATTATCTGTATGCTACGTTTTCTTGGATGAAGTTGTTTTCATTGGATTGGCGTTTTCCTTCTAGTATCTTCTGTAGGGCTGGTTTGCTGTGTAGCTATTGCATAAATTTAGTTTTGTCATGGAATATTTTGTTTTCTCCATCTATGTTGATTGAAAGCTTTGATGGGTATAGTAGTCTATGTTGGCATCTGTGGTTTCTTAAAGTCTGCATGACACCTGCCCAGGCCTTCTGACTTTCACATTTTCTGATGAGAAGTCCGGTCTGATTCTGATAGGTCTACCTTTGTAGGTTACTTTCCCTTTTCCCTTGCTGCTTTTAATATCTTTTCTTTGTTTTGTAGATTTAGTGTTTTGACTATGATGTGATGTGATGTGATGTATTTCTTTTCTGGTCTAGTCTATTTGGTGTTCTGTAGGCCTCTTGTATATGAACATCTCTTTCTTTAAGTTGGGAAAATTTTCTTCTATGATTTCCTTGAAAATATTTTCTGGACCTTGGAGCCTGGAGTCTTCTTTTTCATTGATTCCTATTATTCTTAGATTTCATCTTTTCATGGCATCCTTGATTTCTTGGATATTTTGTGTTTGAGACTTTTCTGATTTTACTTTTTCTTTAAGAGAAGTATCAATATCTGGTAGTGTATCTTCAGCACCAGAGATTCTCTCTTTCATCTCTTGTATTCTGTTGGTGATGCTTACCTTTGTGTTTCCTGATCTTTTCTCTAGGTTCTCCAGCTCCAGTGTTTTCTCAATTTGTGTTTTCTTTATTGATTCTAATTCAGTTTTCATGCCTTGCACCATTTCCTTCATCTGTTTGTATGTGGATTCCTGTCTCTCTATGTTGGTCTCTATTTTTTTTTTTTGTTCATTTCCTCTCTATATGCCACCAATTGCATCTCTACTTGGGCCTCTATTTGTTTGGCTATATTTTCCTCTGTTTCTTTGAAATTTTTGTTTATTTTCTCTATCTTTGCCTCCAATTAACTGGCCAAATCTTTGATAGATTTGTTCATTTCCTCTTTAACTGTTTGAATTTGTATGGCTATTGCTCTGAGAGATTTGTTTGTTTCCTCTTTATGAGCCTCAAATAATTGGATAAACATAGCTTTAAAGTTGTTTTCCTGTGCTTCTGATGAATTGTAATATCCATCAATTTTGGGGGTTACTGGTGAAGCCATGATGTCCAGATTTATGTTGGATGTGTACTTTCACCTACCCCTGGCCATTGGCTTATATGTAACCTTCCCTGTTTGTTTCTGGATTCTGCAGTTCAGACTGGTACCGTCTCTCTCTGGCATCTGGAGAGTTCTTCAGGAAGCTGAGAGTGGTCCCGTGGCCTCAGTGCATACATTGGTGCTTTAGCTGTACCTGTGGGAGCAAAGTCTGAGGGTGCAAAAGGGCGAATGCAGGTGAGTGTGTGTGTGTGTGTGTGTGTGTGTGTGTGTGTGTGAAAGTGTGTGTGGAAGTGTGCTTCGAGGGACAGAGTGATAGAGAATGTTGAACCCTTGAGTGTGTGGGAGGGGCTCTGCCTTGCAGGCTTCTAGGGGGTTACTTGTGCATGTGCTGTAGATATAGCAGGTGCTGGTGATACTCATGGCACAATTTCTGGTGTTATCCACCTTAACTCCTCAGTTGGACCCACAGAGTAGGGGCTTCAATGTCCTAAGAGACCCTCTGTTTCCCACAGTGGGTATGTGTGTGGGAGGGGTCCAATGCCTGGCTTCTAGTTTAGAAGGACCCTGGATCTGAGGCTCTGCAGACACTCAAGAGCACACTCACTTTCAAGCGTGTCACATTGGCAAGGATCGGGGTATCTGGGCTCTCTACTCTCTGGTCTGGCCTTGCTTAGTCTTATGCAGGAGGACTGACATGCTCCACCAGCTCAGTGCTGCTGCAGCTGCCAGCTTAGGAAGTCCAGCAGCAGCTAGAGACTGGGATACCATTCCAAATGCCTTCTGGGAAGTCCTGGGGCCCTCCACTGTGCTCTCCAGGCCTGAGGCCCAGCAACTGGTGTGCCTAGTTTATATGGTGGGTCTGCTGGGCTTTGGTGGGTATATAGCATATTATCTGTCACCTTGAGTTTGGGCAGGCCATATAGTCAGTGGCTGAGAGACCCTGTGGAGTCAGTATGGCCACTAGCAGACCTGGGACCCAGGGAGGATTGCCAAAGCCTGCCAGCAGAGTCAAACAGTTCTTGACTTGGGAGTGAGGATTAAAATTAATAAACTAACACACAACACACATGGGACTTTTCTGAGAGGCTCCAGTGGAGAGATTAGACTTGACGAGCCAGAAACCTGACTTTGTTGCAGAGAGCTTTTAAGCCTGGGTAAAAACAGCTCAGAACAATGGGTTAAATTTACAAGGAAGTGAAGCAAGAGGTGTGATCTTGACAAGCTATCCCACCTGCTGTCACAAACAAAAGGAGATGGACTTGCAAATTCTTCCCTGACTTCAGTGAAAGCCTGGTAAAGGCAGTCTTTCTGCTGAGATTTAAATATCAAAGCAGCTGCCAGAGCAACGGCTCCCAAAAGGTCTCCCTTTATAATTTTTTACAATTGGCCATAAATTAAGAGCTATGCAGCAGAAGATTGTGCCTGTCTTAGGTTGTTTCTCTCATAAGATATATTCTTACCTGTCCTTGGTACATGAATTCCATCATTCATACCCTGTCTTGGGTTGAATAAATCCCAGAGAAACATTACCTGGCTCTGACTACCAACCTCTGCTAGGGTAGACACTGGGGTTTGATCTTATGCAGGTCAGCTCAGCTTTAACATTCCAAAAGGCCTTCAGACAGGTTTTAGTTGTCACTGATAGAAGTGCATCTCCTATCACAAGCCAAGTCCAAAATAACACTCCATAAAAGTGACTTAACAAATGACTCCTTGTGTAAATTATCACATCTGAGAAACATTCATAGGAACCATAGTAAAAGGCTGTCAAGCAATCAGAACCATTTGAAAGCTTACAAATACAGTTTGTTACTTTACATTGAAGGCAAGTGTGAATCTTGTTAACATTCCCAAACAACAAAGCAGAAGGAGAATTTACATAGGCAGTTACAGGGCCTCCCAAGAGTTTCTGAAGCAAGCTTATTTTGGTCTGCTGAAAACCAGAGTTAGACCAAAGTTTCACAGTTAGTCCTCTTTTTTATTCTTTTTGATTTTGTTGAGAATTGTCTTTATTAATAGAACAATCAACTCCAGTCCATTGTATAAGAGGTTTCTCTGCATGACATCTTCTCCCAGGAGCAGAATGAAACCAAGGCAGGTCAGGAGCTTAAGTCCAATGCAGCTTTTCAGTCTCAGTCAGGACAGAATTTACGATTGTCTGCAGCGGAACCATCGTCCTTCTGAAGAAAATTCCGGCAAATCACACCAGCCTCTCTGGGATCCACCTGGCTCCTTCTGCGCCCTGTGGAAAAAGCACAAACGTACCCTCTTCCCCATATTGATATGGGGTCAGGGCCCTGCCATATTCTAGTATTTGGATCTTTTCATTTTACTTGGGCAATTGTTACATGAACATATTTTAGTTTCTCAAATTCTGGGACAGGAGTTATGTCCATTTGTCACAAATGATTGGGAGTCAAGCCTCTAGGATTGACATCATAATGAGGTACATTAAAATGTTTAGGACAAGAGGAACATGATTTTACAATTTGTCTAACAGCTTCTTTGGTAATATTAAATTGTTTTCTTAAGCTCTTGCTATTTTGATGATGTAATGCATGAGAATTTTGAGCCAATTTTTGTTGCATTAATCCAACCAAATGTGTGGCTTGATCTGCTAAATCATTTCCTAAAGTTAAAGGTCCAGAAAGCCCTGAATGAGCTCTAATATGCCCTACATAACAAGGCTGCACATAGCTCCAAATACTTTGTTGAATCTCTCTAAATAGATCTTGTATTTGTTTATTAGCTGTATTAACATATGTTACAGTCTCTAGGACTTGCAAAGCTTTAATATTAATAAATGTTCTCAGCATCCACATGGCAACTCATAACTGTCTGTAATTCCTGTTCCAGGGGATCTGACCCATTCACACATGTACATGACACCAATGTACATTAAAGAAAAAAATAAATTAAAAAAGCTTGTTAATATACCTAGCATTAATATGAAGTGTTGCTCTGTTGTAATGTTTCTTCTTCAAGATAATTATATAATTTTGAATTTATCTTTGTTATTCCATAACTCATTTTCATAAATCAATTTAATTTTTAGAAATCAAAGTTAAAATAAGTCTTTGGCAATAAGATTAGAGAGCAAGAATATCCAAAATGATTACCTTCAGGAAATATTTCTTTTGTGATGTGACAAACTAAAAAGTCCAAAGATCATGATAGTGAAGGAAAAACAGGTGGAGCAGTCATTTCATACAAAAGATAAAGTCAGTGTTTGAAGATTGGTACAGTTATGGTCAATAAGTGAATAGAGTTCTAGGTAAGCCCTTAAGTATGTTTTGAATATACAACAATTGCAAGAAAAATCCTTGTTTATCATTTAAACATCTATACATTCTAAAGTTGGGCAAGCACAGTAATAATTGAGGAGGAAAGATAGTCATAAATACAGAAGGAAAGAAAGTGAGGAGGCAAAAGGCACACAGGTTGTTTGAAAAATCTATAAAGTATCATATCATGGCTTTATTTAGCAAAATTGCATATAAATCAGGTAAATTTATTTGTTTTCAGTACACATAAAAATTAAAATTTGGACTAACAATGCTCTGTACAGTGGACAAAGACTAATAACCATCCCAGAACCAGGCATGAAAAATCACACTTGATGTTGTTCAAAGGAGTCTAAGAGAGTCTCCAAAGTAATCATGCTATTGTTGCTACCCTTGGTTACTTCACAGAAGTTGAAGAGAAGTCTCCATTGCTGAAGACATCATGCACTTCAGAAGTAGGAGCTGGAATATCTAAGCCGGGTCTGACATGGGGACTAGGCTTAACAAAGGTGCTATGCAAGCTACAGAAGGGGCTGTGGACAGGAAACAATAATCCTTCACAACTGTACCTATGAGCCACAACAATGACAAGCTGGTATTGTATGATTTCTCAGTAGCAAAAAACCCATGCCTGGACCTGGAAACCTTGCAACTAAGGTCATGCCTCTTAGAGGAGAAGGTCATATCCTAATGGTATTCTCAGATAATGTAGCCCTTGCCCATTCATCAAAGGTTCTCTTTGCAATGGATGGAGATTATTACAGAAAACCACAGCTGTTCAAAATACAGAGAGCAAATGTTCCCATGGTTCCCAGCCATGGACACATATACAAGATAACTCCTGGACATGTGGGCTCAGGGAAGATTAGTTAAAAGTGTCAGAGAAATTATAAAGCAGAAGGTACAGAAATCTGCATTAAACATGGGTCTCCTAAAATCAAAGGGCAGGCTCAGTCATGATAGTCCAACAATATGGTTAATTCAACAATACCTGACCAAAACCATTATAACTAACTTGGAACATGGAAATTTCATGAAGCCAAACGCTAGACAAAGAACTATATGTACATAAATACTCTTGAATGTGAGAAAATTAGTCTTTCCCAAAGATAAAGCCGTAATTGGTAATCCAATTTCAAATGGTTAGCTCAGAAATAACACATATACTACCAACCTTAAGTGGACTCATCAGGATGTTTGAACTTACTTATGGATTTATATGTATCAGTATAATAACAATGAAAGAAAACTGGCCATGTATTTGGGAGGAAGTGGGAATATGTGGTGAAATAACCTTAGAGCAAGGAAAAGGAAGGTATAAAATGATGTAATGGAATTTAATTTTAATAAGTAAATAAAATGAAATAAATCTTTTTATGGAGCTGAAGGGATATCTAAGTGATTAAGACTATCTGCTTCGCAGTCATGAGGACCTGCATTTGGATACTAATCGTGTGTATGTGTGTGTGTATGTGTGTGTGATAAAAGAGAGAGACAGACAGAGAGAGAGAAAGAGGAAGATCATGAGGTATTACTGCGATGTATAGAGAAGATATATGTGAAGGAGACACATACTTTATACTGAGGGGAAAAAAAACCTGTCTCTCAGAATACACTAGAGTGACAAAGAAAGAAGAACACTTATAACAAAAGGCATGTGCTAGGGATGCAAACCAGCTGACACATGCATATGTGAAATGACTCTGCAGGTATTATTATTATTTTGAAGTAATATGTGACCCATGTGTCCTCATGTGTCCCATGAGGAAGAGGAAAGACACTTAGTTACATTGCAGTTCATTATGGCTGGTTTATGCTCGAATCCATATTCCTTATGTTGTGAACACCAGAGGAACCTTATAGCTTAACAGATGTCTACCATTTACACAATTCAGAGGAATTCTGAGGGTGGATGATGCAAGGACTTTCCCTACCTTTAGAACAAATGATACCACATAACACCTTTGTTGTTCAGGTTTACATAGTATCTGCAATCCAGGTTTTCCTTTAAGATTTGGCATGGGAAACAGTAAAATCTGGAGAGGACAAGAACTCCACAAGAAGAGCAAAAGAACCAAAAATTCTGAGCACAGGGGTCTTTCCTGAGACTGATACTCCAACCAAAAACTATGCATGGAGATAACCTAAGACCCCTGCACAGATGTAGCCCTTGGCAGTTCAGTATCCAAGTGGGTTCCATTGTAATAGAAACAGGGACTGTCTCTGACATGAACTGATTGGCCTACTCTTTAATTACCTCCCCCTGAGGGGAAAGCAGCATTACCAGGCCACAGAAGAAGACACTTCAGCCACTCCTGATGAGACCTAATTGACTAGAATCAGAAGGAAGGAAAAGAAGACCTCCCCTATCAGTGGACTTGGGGAGCGGCATGCATGCAGAGGGTGGAGGAAGGGATGTATTGGGACAGGAGGAGGGAGGGAACCACAGGGGGGATACAAAGTGAATAAAGTGTAATTAATAAAGAATTTAAAAAGATTTGGCATGATGTCATGTTAGGTGATATTATAAAAACACCCTCAATGTTTGAACCTTTTTTGCTGATGAAGGACAGCTTTCCTGAGAGGAAGAAAAGGAAGTACCTGTCATTTCATCTATAGCATGAGGCACCACTATATGCCTCTCATGAGCCAGACCAGCAGTGCTCACAGGTGCAACGCAAAAGCTGGCATGGGTGAAGAGGACCTCGAACTGATCTTGTTCCTATATCTTTTGTTGTATTCATAACACCTTAATGTTAACCCTGAAACCCCAGGCAGCATTTATTTCTATAAGATTTCCACTATAGCAAAGTGATTAAATCTACATTTTTCCAATACCTGGTTTCTGCTGAACAGCCCTCTTTTAACTTCATATTCTGAAGCTAATGTTTTGATACCCAGTAGTTTCTTTAGTTGATGACAGAACTGAAAAGAGGGAATGTTTAAGAAGCAAATTTTGTCCTTAGAACAGCCAAAGAAGAACCATGTGCAACTTACTACAACTGCTTTAGGCAGATTGCCGTCCTCACAAATGGCAATCAGATCTTTCCCAAAAAGTTTTCCTGGCTTATCAACTAGCTGGGCTGTGCAGTCTTGGTCTTGGTGGGGCACAGAGCCCTTGTGGAACAACCAAGATATGAAAGGCCATCTATTCTTAACTCCTTTCCCCTCCACATCTAAAGAGGTGATGAGATTATTACATGCAGTAGTATAATTTATACAACCATAAAAAAACAAAATTTTACTCATATAGTGTGCCTTTGTTATGCATACAAAGGGAATAATTTATAATTAAAATTCCCCACATTTTAGAATGATTAGTCATCCTGTAGTATGTGTATATTCTTCTTTATACTGTACACTGTCATTAAACTTAGAGACATGACACATGATCTTAGTTTTATCCAGTGGGAATTCTCACAAGATGATGGATAACCACCACATTGTATCAAGATGCACTTGATACCTAGTTGAATAAGCTTCCTGAGTAATAAGTACAGTCTGTTGCCTCATGGTCACATCATTTTTCATAGCCACCCTCACTGGTATACACACTAAGCTGTTTTCTATTGTCCTAGGTGTATTTTTTCCCATTCGTAGTTTTCTTGCTGAGTCAATAGGCATACTGAATAAGAAGCTCAACTGTGTATGCATGTGTGTGTGTGTGT
>NW_026589679.1:114008-131848 GCF_907164565.1 Psammomys obesus
AAAAAATTCCTCAGGGCTCACAAAACATACATGATGGAAGAAACCAGGCAGCTCCTCCAAGTTTTCTTCTTAACTCAATATGGTCATTAGACATACACACTCAAGCACTGCAAACACACACACACATGTGCTCACAATGAGACTGATAATTTTATTTATTTTTAATTAATATTTTTTATTTTTAAATAATTTTATAATTCACTTGTATCCCAGATGTAGCCCTCTCCCTCTTTCCCTCCCAATCCTCCCCTCCCTCCCTAATATCCCTGCCCCCTTCTGAGTCCACTGAGAGGGGGTTTTCTCCTCTCCTTCCATCTGGCCCTAGCTTATCAGGTATCTTCAGGATGGTTGCAATGTTCTTATCTGTGGCCTAGCAATGCTGCTGCTCCCTCAGGGGGAAAGGGAAGCTCAAGAGTTCATGTCAGAGACAATTCCTGTCCCCCTTATTAGGGAACCCACTTGGATAATGAGCTACCATGGGCTATATCTGAGCAGGGGTTGTAGGTTATATCCATGCATGGTCCTTGGTTAGATAAACAGTCTCATAAAAGACCCCCGTGCTCAGATATATTTGGACCTTGTGGGGCTCCCTGTTCCCTCTAGGATATATTAATTCTTCCTTCCTTCATATGATTCCCTACACTCTACCGAAGGCTTGGTTATAGGTCTCAGTATCTGTTTTGATACACTGCTAGGTAGAGTCTTTCAGGTGCCTTCTGTGGTAGGCTACTGTCTGTTACTTGTTTTCTCCTATTTCAAATGTCCATCCCCTTTGTCTTTCTAGATGGTGATTGATCATTTTACCCCTGGACCTCTTTCTTGTTTATGTTCTTTAGGTGTACATATTTTAGTATGTTTATCCTATCTTATAGGTCTATGTAAGTGAGTATATACCATGTGTGTCCTTCTGCTTTTGGAATACCTCACTCAGGATGATTTTTTTTATAGATCCCACCATTTGCCTGCAAAATTCATGATTTCCTTGTTTTTAATTGCTGAGTAGTATTCCATTGTGTAAAAGTACCACAATTTCTGTATCCATTCCTCTGTTGATGGACATCTGGGTTGTTTCCAGTTTAAGTCCAAGTGGATCAAAGACCTCAATCAGAGGAGATTTTGTACACTCTCCCATTCAGAAATGTCTGAAAAAAAGTAAAATATCTAGTAATAAACAGATGAAAGAAAAAACCTGCAATGAGAACTTCAAACACCTGAAGAAATAAAGAAAATGAAGAGGCATCCCATGTTCCTGGATTGATAAAGATAAAATTTTGAAAATGACCATTCTACCAAAAACTATTAACAAATTAAATGCAAATGCAATAAAAAGTATTCTTCACCGATAGAAAAAAAAAACTAAAAACATTCTACACACTGAGGATATCTGAAATAATATGGATATGATGGTGGGGCGAGGGGAGTAGCAGGGGTCGTGGTTGGAGAGCAATAGTAATACAACAACAACAACAAAAATAAATGTCACTGTCAAAAAAAACAACTTGAAGACAAATGAAATTAAATTCAACACCTATATATGAGCACATATTATTTCAGTCATTTAATATTCAATAAAGACAATAAAACATAAGGTTGAGAACAGAACACATCTTGAAAAAAATGGAAAAATGAATGAACACAGAAGAACAATGACATTAAACTCATATCTATCACCTCTACACAAATTAACTCCCAAAGGATCAAACTCATAATTTCAAAATTTAAAACACTGAAACTGTCAGAAGAAAACATAATAAGAACCCCATATGATCCACACATCATCTAGCACATTCTGACTAAGATATCATTTGCACAAGAATTTAGATCAACAATTGACTAATAGACAAATGCTTTTATACAACAACAACAAAAAAAAAATGATCAACACAGTGAAAAGGAGGAAGCCATCAAAAAGGGAAAGAATCATTTCTAGATATATATCTATCAGTTGATTAATGTCTATGTACAAAGAACTCAAAAGACAAAGAATTATAAAAACACAATGGAGTACTACTCAGCTATTAAAAACAAGAAAATCATAAAATTTGCAGGCAAATGGTGAAAGCTAGAAAAGATCTCTTGAGTGAGGTAACCCAGAAGCAGAAAGACACACATGGTATATCTTTACTCATAAATGGATATTAGACATAAAGTAATGGCTAAACATATTAAATCTATACTGTTAAAGAAGCTAAACAACAAGGAAGACCCTAGGGAAGATGCTCAGTCCTCATTCAAATAGACAAACAGGATAGACATCAGAAACAGAAAAATTCAGGGAACAGGACAGGAGCCTTCCACAGACACACTCTGAAAGACTCTTATTCTACTGATCCAGGTATTGAAGCAGAGGCTGAGACCCATAGCCAAACTTTGGGCAAAGTGTAGGTAATCTTATGAAAGAAATGAGAGATAGACGGCTTGGAGGGGACATGAACTCCAAAAGGAGACCAACAGAGCCAAAAAAAAAAAAAAAAAAAAAAAAAAAACCAAAAAACAAAAACAAAAATGGAGCCGTGGGGGCCCTACAGAGACTGATACTCCAAGGACCATGCATGGAGAGGACCTAAAACCCCTTTTTAGATGTGGCCCATAGACTTTTAGAAGTCTCCAAGTGGATTTCCTAATAAGGGGACCATGCACTGTCTCTGGCATGAACTCAGTGACAGGGTCTCTGATCACTTCTCCTGCAGGGTGCAGCCTTGCCAAGACACAGAGGAAGACAATGCAACCAGTCCTGATGAGACCTGACAGGCTATGGTCAAATAGGAGGAAGACCTCACTGATCAGTGGACTAGGGGAGGGGTATAGTGGGAGAAGAGGGAGGGGTAGGATTGGAGAGAGGAGGACACAGCCAGCATACAAATTGAATAAATTGTAATAAATGATAACAATAATTTTTTAAAAAGCTGTGCCTGATAACAGTGCTCTAATGTGCTATGTGTTTTCAGAATTACCCCCCCAACACCCCCCCCCGGCTTGTCTCATATCTCCCTGGGGAAAAAATAGCTACAGTTTATGTGACCCCAGCGTGAAGTCACAGAAAAAAAACTCAATGAATTTTCTAAAATCTCTCTTTAATTATTAATATTCTTGGAAACCTTACACCTGAGGGACAGATTTTTCACTCCATTACAGGTTGTGCAGCTATCCACCTTGATACAAGGAGGAAGAGGGGAACTGCCTACTGTGTGCTGGAACACAGAAGGTAGGCTAGGGGAGGTCAGGCACAAATGATACTGAAATACAAATCTCTACAGATCTGAAAATGGTTTGGTCCTGATATGGAAGCCTGGGCCAGGAATCACTAAGCCCTGTCCCTTCAGTACACTGTAACTCTAAAGGAGGTGCTCATGTCACTCAAGACTCACTAGCTAATCAGGAGGCTGAGGCCAGCCCTCCAGTCAGAGGAAAAGGCAGGTTCTTCCTGCTGCCACACTGTGTATTTGCTTTGTAGCTTGGCAGGCTTGAGTGGCTCATCTGATGTTGTCTGTGTGCAGCTGCTGTGTGCTGTGAGGGGATTTCAGGCTTGGAGAAGGCTGCCTCCTTACACACTATGGGACTGTATGTTCACAAAGTATTTGGTGCAGGGTCTTTAACTTAGAAATGTCCTTGGTAGGGTGCAAACTCAGAAAGACCTAGTTTCTAGTATCTTTTCCAAGTTCTCAACTTGGCATTTAAAATTTAGGTGTAAGATTCATTTGGAGTTAATTTTGTGGAGGTTGAAAATAACATGTGTTGAGTAGCACTTCATTATAAAGTTGTGATGTAAATGAGTAGAATTGTAGATGTAAGTGATTTACCAGTGTTTAGGAGACAAGTCACACCAAGTATAATTTAGCTAAGGTATGTTTTGAAACACCCCGTAGATAAGTAGCATACCAACCAGGGCTGTTAGAGATTAGGATGCTAGGAAACACATGTTTGATCAAGAGGATAGTCAACAAATTTGTCTCCAGCCATAACCAAGGAGACAACCCTGAGTCATACCAACCATTGGGCCATCTCCATGTCAAAGAAGAGACATCTAACAAACTGCTTAATTGCCATTACCGACTCACAGCCAACATTAAAGGCTGCTATGCCATAAAGTTGCAGTTTTCTTCTTGAGAAAAAGCATAGTACTGCCACATGGGCAAGACATCTCGTGACAACCATTTGATCAGGGGAAAAAAGGGTTGTGATGTGTTGGCCTGACCAAACAAGGCTTTTCTCGAGGTCCTCATGTGTGAAGAATGACATAACTGCTTCTCACACTCCTTTTCAAATATGCTTGTCAGAGCCAGAACAGCCTTGGGCTTAGGCCTTGGGAGATTTCCCCAAGATTCTGAGTTATTGATAATAAAACAGAGCTCATTTTCTCAAGCTCACCCAGGTATATGCCTGGGTGAACTGCCAGTCCAGGGCAAATGAGGAGTTGTTGCTTCAGATTCTGAGAAGCCAACTCTTCCCAACATATGGAGCTAGGCCACTGTGGTCTTCATAAACAATGTTCAGCTTATGCAGCATGTAGACTCCTAATGATTTTATGCCTTTCTATGAAAATTTCTGATGAATTTATAGATGTCTCCTGTTTCCTTCCATTTCTTCCATGGATACACGATGTTATTCTTCTTAAGAAGCTTAGTTAGGATAAGACATAGCTTGTACAAGACCTTCCCACCCTGGCTTTTATATTTTCTACCTTCTACTTTTCCTGGCATTTGAAACCTCTGAGACCTTCCACTTATCACCCTGTCGCTGAAAAATGGCCTGCTGTATTAGGAAAGTGTGGTACTTAAATAATTCTAGGAATACCTTCCTGTGTAAATTTCCCTTCTGCCTCAGTGGCTAGACTTGAAATCTCTAGCCCATATTGAAATTGTTTAATATATAACCTGGAGCCTGATCTTAAAAGAGACTTAAGGATGACTGCATATAGTGAATTCAAAATCTGTTCTAAGCTGTCTTCTCTTTTAGCAGTAACTAGAGTTGGATACATGCTCCACTTATAAAGAATTTTCTTGCCTAACATTTTAGTTGTGTGTGGAGTGATTTCTACGTGGGAAGGCATATTACATTTAAAATAGCTGTACCTTCTACCTTTTGAAAAAATACATCTGAGACAACAAGCTATGTTGCCTCAGGTCACATTGATCACAGTGTTTTGTTCCACAGAAAATGACCTTCCCTTCCTCTTCATTAAACTTTCTAAATTCTTAGGTTAAAGGCTATACCACATTAGAGTTTTTAAATTACACATGTAAATCATTTAATGAGCTCTCTATTGTAGTAAAAGGAAAAGGATTTGCATGTGGAGTATGGGTTTTGCCTTCAGACCAAAAAAAGAGGAAAATTTGTCTGCAGAGTGAAACAGGGTAGACAGTAGCTAGCTCACAGACTAAAGTTTAAGTGATTCAGTGGCTGTCACCACCATTGTGAAGAAAAAACCTGCCTGAGGCAAGGTGAGGGATTTTGTAATTACCCAGCATGTATTAATTTAAGCATATAAATGAAAACAGACAAGATTAGTGTATATACAATTTAGGGAGGTTATGTTAAACCAATGAATACTGAATTTCCAGTTAAGGGACTGTTATTTAATACGCTGGAGATATGAGCAATCCTAATTGACATAATTAAGATACATAAAGAATATAAGACACACACCATTGGCTGTAGCTGAGTGTGTCAGGTTACAGACCTCAGTAGCTAACATGACACATAGTGCATTGATTATTTTTATTTAGAGCAATATATTCTGTAGCTCAGGCTTCTCTCATGCTATTTAATTGAGAATTGTTTTGAACTCCTAATCCTGCATCTGCTGCCCAGTGAGTCTTGAGACTCTGTCCAGGCTGGGCCTTGACTGGTCAATGAGAAAGGGATGGGGAGGAAGAAGGTGAGGGCTTTCCTGATTTGATGGTAGTTGGCATTAGCAATGAGTAAGCAGGAAATCAATTGTAGATAATCACTGAAGTCTAACCTGGTCACGTTTTGGTTTCAAACACCAAGCAAATAAAAAATCTGGATATGGACCTGAACTTATCTCTAGAAATGAAATTATTGTAGTTGCATTCATTCAACCTACACAGAAGATCTTGACAAAGTGGTGTGGCAGTGCCTAACAGGAATGTTATTTTTTTCATGTCTAAAAATGTACAGTTTGAGAGAAAATGTGTGTGTCAGATTTGGTGTACTCTGTGGATATGTCTACCTCTGGAAAATACTGGACCATAAAGCCTTTATCAACATTTAAAAGTGATTTTTTGAGAATATACTTAAATCAATTCAATCTTCTCATTCCTTCCCACTGTTCAGTCTCAATCCCTAGTTAAAATAAAAGACTGAGGTTTAAAAAAAAAAAGATTAAAAAAAAAAAGCAGATCTGCCTATCAGGTTCTCCCAGAATCCCTCATTCCCTATGTATTGCAAGGTAATGGTTGGTGTACCCTGTCCTCTAGCCCAAGATTTGTGCAGTCCTTCTCCCATTTGCCCTTCTCTATGTAATTCAACCATGTTGCTTACCTGTATTTTGTTGTTGTTGTTGTTGTTTGTTTGTTTTTTATAATTTATCATTTACTGTCCTAGTCTCTTGTTCTGGCTCCCTTCTACTTCTCTCTTCTGTCCCCTAACATGGCTCAGGGTCATGTCCACCCTAGACTCTCCCTGATGTGCCAGGCTGGGTATGCTCTCTGTTTTCTATATAATAATATTTCTACTCCATCATACTTAGGAACAGTCATGTTCTTTCTTCTTTATTTTTCATTTACCTCCCATTTACCATTACTTAAATTTTCAAATCCATAGTCACATTTTGCCTTCACTTGTTGTTCCTGTATGAATTTGATTGAAGGTTTGCTGCAGGATTCCTTAGCTATGTATGAGGTAGAAATGGCTTCACTTGACATTAAGAGTATAATAGAATTTGCACATGAAGATCCTATGCCGTATAAGGTGAACCTGTTCCCTAGGAGAGTGTAAGATTTTACTAAAAATAAAAATGTAACCAATTATGGCTCTGTCTGCCCCATGGAAAGGCAGTGTTGAGAAAGCTTGTGCCATCCTTCTGAGCCATTTGATCTCTAATTATCCAGTAGAAGAGCTGCTATAGTCCTGATGCCCAAATATCTGCTCCAAACTAGTGATGGACTCTGGCAAGGCTTCACAATCAGGACAGAGTACCATTGGGAGGCAGACTATAGGTTATTTCCAGTATTTTGCTGTGGTTCTCCTCTAGCAAGATGTGAGTGAGACACACCCATGCCCTGGAGAATTATGGGGTCCCTGTCACTACACCAGGAGGAGCAAGTCTGCTGAGCTATCAGAGTCCAACCTCTTGTGACTGGAATAGACTGTGAGCCAGACTGTGGTTCTTTTCATATACCTAATTACAAGAGCAGAGGTCCTTGGCCTATGAGTATATACCATGTGTGTCTTTCTGCTTCTGGGCTACCTCACTCAGGATGATCTTTTCTAGTTCTTTTCTTTTCTAGTCTGAAAATTTCATGATTCCTTTGTTTTTAATTGTTGAGGGGATGAGGGAGGGTACTACAGATGAGATACAAAAATGATAAGAGTGCTGGCTGCTCTTCCAGAGGTCTTGAGTTCCATTTCCAGAACCCACATGGTGGTTTAAAATCATCTATAATGAGATCTGGCACCCTCTAGCATTCAGGTGTATATGTACACAGAACACTGTATATATAATAAATAAATTTAATTATTTCTTGACCTTGACCTTCAAGGTCCCCCTGACCCTGGCTCCAGAGTGTACTAATTAAATGTGTTACAATATGCATTTTTTCTTGTTTTAACATTATTTGCTGATGGTCCTGGAATGTGGGTTTTTGTACATGTCAAGCATATGCTGCTATTTTGATTTTCATCCATATCTACATTTGAATTATTAAATTTGGTAGAGTATATTCTATTTCTTAAGATGGCCTGTGTTTACCACATTAATACTTCCTAAGTCTTCAGAATCATTGCATTCCAGGTGTATGACATTCTTCCTACCTGTCTGTTTTGAAGTTTTTAAATGAATGAAAATGAGTATTTTACCTGTATACATGAATATACATGTGTGCCTCACAGTAGTTAGAAGTAGTCCTCACGGTCCTTAGAAGATGACTTCAGAACTCCTGACATTCAAATAATGGATAATTGTGAGCCCCATGTAAATACTGGCAATTGTGTTCAATTATTTGCGAGAACAGCAGCAGCTCTTCACTGCTGACCTATTTGTTCTGCCGTATGTTGCTTTTGTATGATCAACACTTCCATTGCTAATATTTCATTTGTCCATTCATAACTGTTTAAACATGCATTTCCTTTTAGTAAGATGTTATTAATATTATAGTTTATACTGGGACCCTTCATGTTTTTAGAAGATCAATACAGAACTGGAATGGATGTATAATTCTTTGTAGGGACAAATCCTGTGAGTTGTTTTTGTTTATTAGAGTGCTTTTTGCAGAGTAGATAGGGCCTTAAAATGTATGTGTGCCTGTTGTAGAACACATAACAGTCAGGCCGGAATCCAACTCTGTCTCTGCCTTCAGAGTGCTAAGATTAAATACATGAGACAACACTCTCAGCTTGCCCATCAATTTTTGTAGTTATTAATTGTTCATACAATTTCTCTGATGTGTGCTCAGTACTATTTTTCTGTTTGTTGTGTCTCTCATTTTTTTCTGTGAATTAGCATTTCCCTTGCCAAGAAATATCCTATTCAGAGGCTGCAGAAAATTAAAAAGTTAACCTCATTAATTCAGTTTCCTTTTAAAATGACTTCGGGATTACATTAATACTTTTATGTAAGGAAATAAGTAGGGGAAGCACCAGAATTTCATGAATATATTTTCCATAGACTATACATTTATGTGATGTCACTATCATGCTTTCTGTTGTACACATGTATGGAATATTTCAGGATGCATTGACCTATGATGCTGTGCATGTGAACTTCACTTGGGAAGAGTGGGCTTTGCTGGATCCTTCCCAGAAGAGTTTCTACAAAGATGTGATGCAGGAACAGTTTGTTATTGGCAAGACTGTGAATTTTCTTTCACTTTCTAAAACAATGAGATAACTGTTGCTGCTGTTCCTGCTGTTGTGGTTATTGGTGCTCTTCTGTAATTTTAATTGTAGTGAAGGAAGAATAAGCTGAATAAATCAGGCATTATTCTACAGTTCATAGAAGATAGTAACTTAAAATTTGTGGAATTTCTAATAGTAGATCATACATTTTCTTGTACACATTTTAGATTATAATTGGGAACACCATACTATTGAAGAATGTTATCAACCTTCTGGAAGGCTTGGAAGGTGATTTTCATGTGCAAGCTGATGTGAATATGAGTTTTCCCAGTGCCTCTGAAGAAATGTTAATGTGTTCCAGAAGTTTTAAAGAAAAGCAACGGTGCAAAAAAGCACTACTTCAAGTTCTATTGATGATTATTACATTCTCACAAATCCAGATACCTCAATGTCAGGTATCTGATTTTTCTTTACAAGTCAATCTTCTAAGAAAGACAAGGAAACAAAGCATTAACAGATTTCAACCATCTGAATCATAAGCCCATCAGACCTATGCTGTAGAACTCCAAATCTGTATCTTCTCATACCACACGATGCAAAATGAATACGCATTGAATCAGTGATAATTATATGTCCAATAATCTTCTAATAAGCAAATAGAACACAGTAAAGCTGGTGTTACTCATTCATACACTCGTTTAGTGAGAGGGGCATTTTATGAGAGTCAAGATGTTGTTGTGGAGAAACCTGAATCCATATTCCACATGTCCATGAGGTGCAAAATGTCAAACTGCATGAATGTGGTAATCTTTGACTTCTTATTTTAATTTTAATGGTATATCATTTGTCAAAATAGTTGCAAGAGAAGCAATGTATTTTTCTCTCTGAGAACAGTCTGAAGATATGTAGGAGTCCCCACTTTGAATACACTTTCTAAATGTGATACAAGATTACAGTTACTTTATTATTAAATATTAATTAGTTAATAATGATTAAATTATTATTAAAACGTGAAAAAATCACTGTTCAACCTATAGGAGTGAGGTTCATGTAGGTCTCCAGCATTACATGCTTGTAGAGACTTTTGTTGGAGCAAAGCATACTCTTCCTAAGCAAAGTTCATATATATGTACATCAGCGTAGGTCAGTGCATTCTAAAATATCCAATACATCTATACAAGAGAAAATTGTATAATGATAACACTGTGGATCTTTACTTCATTTTTAGTTAACTCATTAATTGTTAATACATTAATTATAAACTGTATCACTTTCACATAATCTATTCTATGTCTAGGCCTACTAATACATTAAACTAATACAATTAATTATTTTTTCAAGATGGCAAAGCTTACACATGTACCAATTGTCTTTGCAGGCATGAAAGAACACATACTGGAGAGAAACCCTCTGAATGTAACCAAGGTGGTAAAGCCATTTCAGGGGACAGTCAATTCCAAAGACATAAAAGAACACATACTGGAGAGAAGACCTATGAATGTAACACATTTGGTAAAGCCTTTTTATTTCACAGTAGTCTCCGAATACATAAAAGAACACATACTGGAGAGAAACCCTATGTATGTAACCAGTGTGGTAAAGCCTTTTTCCATCATGGTAATCTTCAAACATATAAAAGAACACATACTGGAGAGAAACCCTATAAATGTAACCACTGTGGTAAAGCCTTCTTATATTACAGTAGTCTACAAATACATAAAAGAACACATACTGGAGAGAAACCCTATGGATGTAACCAGTGTGGTAAAGTCTTTTCACAAAACTGTCATCTCGAAAACCATAAAAGAACACATACTGGAGAGAAACCCTACAAATGTAATCATTGTAATAAAGCCTATTCACGATGCAGCCAGCTCTGAAACCATAAAAGGACCCATACTGGAGAGAAATTCTATGAATGTAACCAGTGTGGTAAAGCCTTTTCAGATATTAGACATCTCAAAATGCATAAAATAACACATATTAGAGAGAAATCCTATACATGTAACCAAGGTGGCAATCCCATTTTAGGAAACAGTCAAATCCAAAGACATAAAAGAATACATACTGTAGGAAAAAAACCTATGAATGTAACCAGTGTGGTAAATTTTTTCATGTCACAGTAATCTCCAAATACATAAAAGAACACATACTGGAGAGAAGCCCTATGCATGTAACCAGTGTGGTAAAGTCTTTTCACAAAACTGTCATCTCCAAAACCATAGAAGAACACATATTGGAGAGAAACCCTACAGATGTAATCAATGTGATAAATTGTATTCAGGACACCTTCACCTCCAAAACCATAATAGGATATATACTAGAGAGAAACCCTAAGAATGTAACCAGTGTGGTAAAGGCTTTTCAGAAGATACTTATCTTCAAATACATAAATGAACACTTACCGAAGAAAAACACAATCAATGTAAACAACATGATAAAGGCTTTTCACAAAACAGTCATCTCCAAAGACATCAAAGACACATACTAGAGAGAAACCCTATGAATGATTTTAATGATTAAGCCTTTGTATATTTCTATATAGCCTTCATTATCATGAAAGAATTCATACTGCACTGAAACCCTGTGAATGTATTTAATATGGTAAATGAAACCTTTGCATTTTCATCTATCTGGTAGAGATGTAATGAAGTAAAATAATCACAAGTCTTCTGTAGATCTCACATCATAGTTTGATGTTGTATGGATGTGGCATTCCACAAGTCTTGTTCTCAGTAGGGATCCATTTGATAATTCATCTTGAAGTATGTCCTTTTAATAGAATTATGTAGTAATGGTAGATATTGGAACAGCAACAAGATTTATTTTAAGAAATTCTGGTATATTTTTATGTGTGTGTATGCATGTAATTGATTATTCCAGTTTATAGACCATGGCACATATGTGGAGACTGGAAGCAAACTTTGTGTGGTCTAATTTTAGCCTGCCTTCCTGGTGATCATAGATCATGTTGCCAGGTTTGCACACCGGGAACATTTCCCACTGAGTCATCTCATTGATTCTCAAATAGCATTGGTTGAAACATTATAATGTAAATACATTGTCTTCTTTTCAGTTGTAATCATTGTCATCTAGGGATGGAGAAAACAGGACAATTTGAATAATAAATCCCTTTTGTTCCAAGTGTATTGTATCTAGCTAGTGAGACAATGCATTTTAAGCTGATTAGTTAGGATATAGGCTTGGAGACTTTCCAGTTCCCTATCATTCTGGGAGAAAGGAACATAGAAGGGTATTGTGGTTTTGTTTAAGTAGAGCATATATCATTAATTCAGCCAGAATGTTTAACAAGTACTGAATTGTAAGTAAAAGGCTATTCAAGCTCTCAGGCTGGCAGAGCCTGACAATGTGAACTTAATTCTACCTTCTGGTCAAAATGGATACTTAAAAACTAAATGGCTATGGTTGTTAGGGAGTAAGGTCTAGACATGCCTGGACATATCTCAATGTTGATACCCCTAAACAAGTAAACAGTGTTCATAACATTTCTCAGAAACATGAATATATAGCAGGGAATTGTCTCAGTATTGAAGGTTGATGCCTGATAACCTGTGTTCAGTTTCTCAGAGACTTATATGACTTATACATGTTTTCTGTCATTTGTATGCTTGGGCTGTGGCATATACACACTTAGGCACCTGCATATATATAAATAAGTTTTAAACCTAAATAAGGGCCAATGAGATCACTTGAACCAAATGACTTCCTGGGTCTCACTTTGGGGAAATAGATTGTAGATAGCAATAAGTTGACCTCTTACTGCCATCTACATACCATCACACACACAAACACACACACACACACACACACACAGTTCATATATTTTAAGTGGATGAAATTAATAAATCAAAGAAAATGACCCAATTATTGAGAGAATATATGAAATGATTTGCCAAATTATTATTATAGAATTTAAAGAATTATTATTAGTAATGAAAACAATAATAAATTGCAAGAGCCTGCCAACAGAATAAAACAGTTCTTGAGTGGAGAATGAGATTGAAAGAAAATTTAAAAACCAACACACTACCTGTGGGATCTGTTTGAGAGGGCTTTGAATAGAAACTGTTGCACTGGTTTCTTCCACAATCCCTTTTCCATAGTCAGAGCAAACCATCTGAGTACAATGAATGCATTCATGGAGAAGTGGAGAAGTCAAACTTGTTTACCTGGACCACCTGTCTCTGTGATCCTCACACAAACAAAAGGAGTGAACATGACAAAACATACTGCCTGCTGTCTCAAAACAAAAAATGATGTGGACTTGGCGAAACATCCTGCTTATCCCTGACTCCAGCTGAAGGGCAGGGTCAAAACATGTTTTTCTGGCGAGAGCTCAATACCAAAGCAGCCTAACAAACAGCAGCTCTCCCCAATTGAAGGACATCTCCTCTCTTTTCTATATCACCTCATATTATTCCTTCCACAAACTCCAAGGTATTTTGAGGAGAGTTTGCACACTGAAAACATTTGGTAAATGTTTTAAAGTATGGATTACAGTTATAATAGTCTTTAATAAAAACATTAATTAAAAATTAATAGGTATTATATATATATATATGTATATATATATATATATCTTTTTGTATGCCTCCATGAAAGACTCATGTATACTATTAAAAGTTTTAACGGTATAAGTTATTTAGAGAAAGCATTTATATTTTCCTGAACAATGTATTCTTGTTTCATGTGAAGTGATTGCTAAAGTTTACAAGAATTGTGTTTTAGGAATGTGGCTCTCTTTATCAGTTTGTTTTACTTCTGGGAAAACAGAGGGATAAAAGTGTTTATTCTTTGATTTGTGGCTTAAGGCAGTTGTATAGCTTTAGCTACACATACAACTTCATTCATTTTAGTACTTTGTCACTGAGGCATTTAAATCATGCACAGGGATATACACAGACAAAGCAAAATTCTAGTTTTGAGAGACCACGGCGCACCTGGCAAGAGGCAAATGCTCTGGCAAGCTCCAGTGATCTTTAACTTGATTTTTCTCTCTCTCCATGACAACTTCATTCACTTTCTTCTTCCTGTGTAAAGAGCATTACTCTGTTGAAGGTTTCCTATATTCCTTTCATTTCATCCTTTGAAACCAAAAATAGATGCTAGAAAAACCAGCAAAGTCTGTGTTTCCTTACCATATTCCCTTAGTTTCTCAGCTGTAGTGCTGACATATGACCTAGGAGCTAAGGACTGTTCATGGATTTGAAGTGTATCCTCTCAGGATTAACTTGTAAGTTCCAACAAAGCAAAATAACTTTTTAGGACTTAAAAAAATAGTGTGACATAATAACTAAGAATTAGGTTAAAATGTTACGCTCACCTGTTTTACTCTAAATCAGCATGGAAGAGAAGTAATAGAAACAAACATGACTTGTCTCTGGCCCTGAATGAAGTAAGTTATCAATCAACATCTTACCCAATGCATTTTTGGATGCATACCATCCAACTGACATAGTTTGGAGAATAGGGAGATCAAAATATATGAGGAGAAGGAGGAGGGCTCTCAAAACAGTCCTGGGCCTGTTCTTATTAAATTAAATACATATTAGTAAACCTATGAGATATATAAATTAGTAATCAATGGCAGGAGCACACACATGCACAAAGGCTTCTGGGATGTGTAGTTTGTGTCCGCTCCACCTTACGGGCTGGAGATGGAATGATGTGAATTCAAACGATCCCAGAAGTCTTTGCTCTGCAGCCATATTTGTAGTTCTCACAGAGGCCCTGGGGCCGGTGCAAAGCATTCTAGGATTGATTGTAGTTCTTTTTTTTTTTTTTAAATTTTTTTCGTATTTTATTTTTTTCTTATCAGTTACATTTTATTAACTATGTACCCCAGCCGTGTCCCGATCCCTCATTCCCTCCCAGTCCCTCCCTCCCTCCCTCCCTCCCTCCCTCCCTCCCTCCCTCCTCTCCACCGTGCCTCTTTCAAAGTCGACTGATAGGGGGGACCTCCTCCCCATTCATCTGATCCTGTTTTATCAGGTATCCTCAGGACTGGCTGCAAAGCTCTCCTCTGTGGCCTAACAGGACTGCTCCTCCCTTGGGGGGTGGGGAGGCCAAAGAGCCAGCCATTGACTTCCTGTTAGAAATAGTCCTTGTTCCCCTCACTATGGGAAACCAATTGGTTACTGAGCTACCACAGGCTACATCTGAGCAGAAGTTCTAGGTTACATTCATACATGGTCCTTGGTTGCATGTCAGTCTCAGAAAAGACCCTGTGCCCAGATATCTTTGGTCCTTGTGGAGCTCCTATCCTTTCCTCATCAGTCTAACTCTCCTTCTTTCTTATGATTCCCTGTACTCTGCCAAAGGTTTGGTCATGAGTCTTTGCTTTGAAAACACTGCTAAGTAGAGTCTTTCAAATGCGCTCAGTAGGCTCCTGTCAATGTTCAATGCGTATCCCATCTGTCTTTCAAAACGAGGATTGATAATCTTACCCCATGTCCGCTCTCTTGATTATCTTTTTTAGGTGTATAGATTTCATTATGTTTATTATATCTTATAGGTCTATATAAGTGAGTATATACCGTGTTTGTCTTTCACCTTCTGGGATGTTTCACTCAAGATGATCTTTTCTAGTTCCACCATTTGCCTGCAAATTTCATGATTTCCTCCTTTTTGATTGCTGAGTAGTATTCCATTATGTAAAAATACCACAATTTCTGTACCCATTCCTCCGTTGATGGACATCTGGGTTGTTTCCAGGTTCTGGCTATTACAAATAAAGCTGCTATAAACATGGTTGAGCAAATATCCCTTTTGTGTACTTGAGCAAACTTTGGGTATACCTACCAGTGGTATAGCTGGGTCATGAGGAAGCACTATTCCTAATTGTCTTAGAAAGCACCAGATAGATTTCCAGAGTGGTTGTACCAGTTTACATTCCCACCAGCAGTGGAGGAGGGTTCCCCTTTCTCCACAACCTCTCCAGCATGTGTTGTCCCTTGAGTTTTTCATTTTGGCCATTCTGATGGGTGTAAGGTGATATCTCAGGGTCGTTTTGATTTGCATTTCCCTGATGGCTAATGAGGATGAGCATTTCTTTAAGTGTTTCTCTGCCATTCGATATTCCTCTGTCGAGAATTCTCTGTTTAGCTCTGTTCCCCATTTTTTAATTGGATTACTTGGTTTGCTGCTTCTCAGCTTCTTTAGTTCTTTGTATATACTCGATATTAGTCCTCTGTCAGATAAAGGGTTAGTGAAGATTCTTTCCCAATCTGTAGACAGGCGTTTTGTTTTGATGACAGTGTCCTTTGCTTTACAGAAGCTGTTCAGTTTCATGAGGTCCCATTTATTGATTGTTGCTCTTAGAGCCTATGCTGTTGGTGTTCTGTTCAGGAAGTTGTCTCCTGTGCCAATGAGTTCTAGGCTGTTCCCCACTTTTTCTTCTAACAGATTTAGAGTATCTGGTTTTATGTTGAGGTCTTTGATCCACTTGGACTTTAGTTTTGTGCAGGGTGATATAGATCTATTTTCATTTTTCTGCATGTGGACATCCAGTTGGACCAGCACCATTTGTTTAAGTTCTTGAAAGGCGGAACGCTCCGCTGTTAGAAAGGAAGGGAAAATTCCGGGTCCATGATAAGATTTGTGTTTACAGCTCGGGAACACAGTAGAGTCTCCCTGAAGACAACTACAGACACGGAAATCTCTTCTCGGATCTCCCGAGTGTGCTGCCCTGGATTGTGTGGAGGCACACATGCAGGTGACTCCCTTAGGAATGAAACTGGGCTCCCTAGCAACCGCTACTATGTCCCTCTCAACCGCTACTCAGTCCCTAGCCAAAGGTACAGAGCCCCTAGCAAGTACTCTTCGGTCACGTGACACAGTTAGGAATTAAGCAGCAGAGCCTAGCCACCCAACAAGTCCACATAAAAGAGGAGAACCTCTATCAGGTTATCAAAGCAGATGCTGAGACTCATACCAAACTTTGGTCAGGGAATCTTATGGAAGAAGTGGGACATAAAAAGACCTGGAGCGTCCAGGAACTCCACAAGTAGTCCAACAGAGCCAAAAATATCTGGGCTCAGGAGATTCTCCAGAGACTGATGAATCAACCAAGGACCAAGCATGAAGAGGACCTCGACTCCTGGTCAGATGTAGCCCATGGGCAGTTCAGTTTCCATGTGGGTTCCCAAGTAAAGGTTGTCTCTGACATGGACTCAGTGGCGGGCTCTTTGATCACCTCCTCCTGGTGAGGTGGCCTACCTAGGCTGCAGAGAAAGAGTACAAACTGTTCTGAAGAGACTTGATAAGCTAGGGTCAGATAGTAGGGGAGGAGGGCCTCCCCCATCAGTATACTAGGGGAAGGACATGAGGGGAGAAGAGGGAGGGAGAGTGGGACCAGGAGGAGATGAGGGAGGGGGTTACAGCTAGGATTCAAAGTGAATAAATTGTAATGACAATTATAATTTAAAAAATCTAAAGTAGAAAAGAGTATGTATGCATACATATATGTACGTAATGACAATTAATGAAAAAAGACCATGAATTTGAAAGAGAGACAGGAGAGGTATTTGGGAAAGTTTAGAGGGAAGAAAAGAGAAGGCAGAAAATTATGTAATTGTATTTTAACCTCAGAAATGAACTAAATGTTAGTTTGTGATTTTAAAATGAATTACTACTCAGGAGTTAGAAAAAGTAAAACTTGCAGGTAAATGGATGGAAATAGAAAATATCATGTTAACTGAGATAATCTAAACACAGAAAGACAAATTTCACATATTTTCTCTTCGGAGGTTCCTGGCTCAAAACTGAGTATGTATGTACTCAGTTGTGAGTCCATATCTGGC
>NW_026589680.1:0-10739 GCF_907164565.1 Psammomys obesus
TTTTTTTTTATTAATTACACTTTATATATTTTGTATCCCCCCATAAGCCCCTCCCTCCTCCCCTGCCGATTGCACCCTTCCTCCCCTTTCTGCATGCATGCCACTCCCCAAGTCCACTGATAGGGGAGGTTCTCCTCTTCTTTCTGATCTTAGTCTATCAGTTCTCATCAAAAGTGGCTGCATTGTCCTCTACTGTGGCCTGGTAAGGCTGCTCCCCCCTCAGGGGGAAGTGATCAACGAGCAGGCCAATCAGATTATGTCAGAGGCAGTCCCTCTTCCCATTACTATGTAACCCACTTGGACACTGAACTGCCATGGGCTACGCCTGTGCAGGGGTTCCAGGTCATCTCCACGAATAGTCCTTGGTTGGAGTATGAGTCTCTGGGAAGTTCCCTGTGTTCAGATTATCTTGTTCTGTTGCTCTGCTTGTGGAGTTCCCGTCCCCTCCAGCTCTTACTATTTCCCACTTCTTACATAAAATTCCATTCACTCTGCCCATCAGTTGGTCATCAGGCTAAGCATCTGCTTTGACAGTCTATACTGCAGAAGCTTTCAGAGGCCCTCTGTGGCAGGTTTCAAGGTTTTTTCCTGTTTTCTTCTGGCTTTCAGAGGCCCTCTGTAGCGGGTTCCGAGGTTGTTTCCTATTTTCTTTTTCTTCTGATGTCCATCCTCTTTGCCTTTCAGGATGGGGATTGAACATTTTAGTTAGGGTCCTCTCTTTTGCTTAGTTTGTTTAGATGTACAGATTTTAGTGGGTTTATTCTATATTGTATGTTTATATGAGTGAGTATATACTGTGAGTGTCTTTTTGCTTCTGGGACAACTCACTCAGGATGATCCTTTCCAGGTCCCACCATTTACCTGCAAATTTCATTATTTCCTTATTTTTCATTGCTGAGTAATACTCCATTGTATAGATGTACCACAGTTTCTGCATCCATTCTTCAGTTGAGGGGCATCTGGGTCGTTTCCAGCTTCTGGCTATTACAAATAAAGCTGCTACAAACATGATTGAGCAAATGTCCTTTTTGTGTACTTGCGCCTCTTTTGGGTATATGCCTAGAAGTAGTATGGCTGGATCTTGAGGAAGCGCTATTCCTAGTTGTCTGAGAAAGCGCCAGATTGATTTCCAGAGTGGTTGTACCAGTTTACATTCCCACCAGCAGTGGAGGAGGGTTCCACAACCTCTCGAGCATGTGTTGTCCCTTGAGTTTTTCATCTTGGCCATTCTGATGGGTGTAAGGTGAAATCTCAGGGTTGTTTTGATTTGCATTTCCCTAATGGCTAATGAGGTTGAGCACTTCTTTAAGTGCTTCTCTGCCATTCGATATTCCTCTACAGAGAATTCTCTCTTTAGCTCTGTTCTCCATTTTTAAGTGGATTATTTGGTTTATTGCTTTTCAGCTCGTTTAGTTCTTTATATATATTGGATATGAGTCCTCTGTCAGATAAAGGGTTGGTGATGATTCTTTCCCAATCTGTAGGCAGTCGCTTTGTTTTGATGACAGTGTCCTTTGCTTTACAGAAGCTTTTCAGTTTCATGAGGTCCCATTTATTGATTGTTGCTCTTAAAGCCTGTGCTGTTGGTGTTCTGTTCAGGAAGTTTTCTCCTGTACCAATGAGTTCTAGGGTATTTCCCACTTTTTTTTCTAGCCGATTTAATGTGTCTGGTTTTATGTTGAGGTCTTTGATCCACTTGGACTTCAGTTTTGTGCAGGGTGATAAGTATGGATCTATTTTCATTTTTCTACATGTAGACATCCAGTTGGACCAGCACCATTTGTTAAAGATGCTATCTTTTTTCCATTGTATGGTTTTGGCATCTTTGTCAAAAATCAGGTGTCCGTAAGTGTGTGGGTTTATTTCTGGGTCTTCTGTTCGATTCCATTGACCCACCATTCTGTTTCTATGCCAGTACCATGCAGTTTTTATAACTGTTGCTCTATAGTACAGCTTGAGATCAGGGATGGAGATACCTCCAGAAGATCTTTTATTGTAGAGTATTGTTTTACCAATTCTGGGTTTCTTGTTATTCCATACGAAGTCAAGAATTTTCCTTTCCAGGTCTGTAAAGAATTGTGTTGGCAATTTGATGGGAATTGCATTAAATCTGTAGATTGCTTTTGGTAAGATGGCCATTTTTACTATGTTAATCCTGCCAAGCATGAGCATGGTAGATCTTTCCATCTTCTCATATCTTCCTCTAATTCTTTCTTCAGAGACTTGAAATTTTTTTCATACAAGTCTTTGACTTGCTTGGATAGGGTTACACCAAGGTACTTTATGTCATTTGTGGCTACTGTGAATGGTGTTGTTTCTCCAGTTTCTTTCTCAGCCCTTTTGTCTTTTGTATACAGGAGTGCTACTGATTTTTTTGAGTTAATTTTGTATCCGGCCACTTTGCTGAAGGTGTTTATCAGCTGTAGGAGTTCCCTGGTAGAGTTTTTGGGGTCACTCATATATACTATCATATCATCTGCAAATAGTGATAATTTGACTTCTTCCTTTCCCATCTGTATCCCCTTGATCTCCTGCAAGTGTCTTATTGCTCTAGCAAGGACTTCCAGCACTATGTTGAAGAGATATGGAGAGAGTGGGCAGCCTTGTCTTGTCCCTGATTTAAGTGGGATTGCTTTAAGTTTCTCTTTGTTCAGTTTGATGTTGGCTATAGGCTTGCTGTATATCGCCTTTACTATGTTTAGATATGTGCCTTGTTTCCCTGATCTCTCCAGAGATCAGGGGTACTTTAAACATGAATGGATGTTGGATTTTGTCAAATGCTTTTTCAGCATCTAGGGAGATTATCATGTGTTTTTTTTTTTCTTTCAGTTTGTTAATATGGTGGATCACATTGATGGATTTCTGTATATTTAACCACTCCTGCATACCTGGGATGAAGCCTACTTGGTCATAGTGGATAATATCTTTGATGTGTTCTTGGATTCGGTTTGCAAGTATTTTGTTAAGTATTTTTGCATCAATGTTCATAAGGGAGGTGGGCCTGAAATTCTGTTTCTTTGTTGAGTCTTTGTGAGGTTTAGGTACCAAGGTGATTGTGGCTTCATAGAATGAGTTTGGTAATGTTCCTTCTGTTTCTATTTTGTGGAATAGTTTGAAGAGAATTGGAGTTAGCTCTTCTTTGAAGGTCTGGTAGAATTCTGCGCTGAAGCCATCTGGTCCTGGGCTTTTTTTGGATGGGAGACTTTTGATGACTGCTTCTATTTCTTTGGGGGATATAGGACTATTTAATTGATTTACCTGGTCCTGATTCAGCTTTGGTGAGTCAAATAGATCAAGAAAATTGTCCATTTCATTTAGGTTTTCAAATTTTGTGGCATATAAACTTTTGAAGTAAGTCCTAATGATTGTTTGGATTTCCTCAGTGTCTGTAGTTATGCCCCCCCTTTCATTTCTGATTTTGTTGATTTGGGTGGTGTCTCTCTGCCTTTTAGTTAGCTTGGCTAAGGGTTTGTCGATCTTGTTGATTTTCTCAAAGAATCAGCTCTTGGTTTCATTGATTCTTTGAATTGTTTTATTTGTTTCTAATTGATTGATTTCAGCCCTGAGTTTGATTATTTCTAGCCGTCTATTCCTTTTTGGTGTGTCTGCTTCTTCTTTTTCTAGGGTTATTAAGTGGGCCATTAAGTTGCTTGAATGAGCTGTCTTGAATTTCTTCTTGAAGGCACTTAGTGCTATGACCTTTCCTCTTAGCACTGCTTTCATTTTGTCCCACAAGTTAGGGTATGTTGTGTCTTCATTTTCATTGAGTTCTAGAAAGGCTTTAATTTCTTTCTTTATTTCTTCCCTGACCCAGCTGTCATTTAGTAACAAGTTGTTCAGTTTCCATATGTGTGTAGGCTTTTTGCTATTTCTGTTGTTGTTGAAGTCCAGCTTTATTCCATGGTGATCAGACAGGATACAAGGGATTATTTCAGTCTTCTTGTATCTGTTGAGGCTTGCTTTGTGACCAACTATATGGTCTATTTTGGAGAAGGTTCCATGAGGTGCTGAGAAGAAGGTAAATTCTTTTGTGTTTGGGTGTAAAGTTCTGTAGATGTCTGTGAGGTCCATTTGATTCATGACCTCTGTCAGAGATAGTGTTTCTTTGTTTAATTTCTGTTTTGTTGACCTGTCCTTTGTTGAGAGTGGGGTGTTGAAGTCTCCCACTATTAATGTGTGAGGATCTATATGTGGTTTAAATTTTATCAATGTTTCTTTTACAAATGTGGGTGCTCTTGTATTTGGGGCATAGATGTTCAGGATTGTGATGTCTTCCTGGTGGAATTTTCACTTGATGAGTATGAAGTGTCAGTCCTCATCTCTTTTTATTAATTTTGGTTGAAAGTCTATTTTAACAGATATTAGAATGGCTACTCCTGCTTGTTTCTTGGGTCCATTTGCTTGGAAAGTCATCTTCCAACCTCTTACCCTCAGGTAATGTCTATCTTTGTGTCTTAGGTGTGTTTCTTGTATGCAACAGATTGCTGGGTTTTGTTTACGTATCCATTCTGTTAATCTGTGTCTTTTTACTGAAGAGTTGAGTCCATTGATGTTGAGAGACATTAATGACCAATGGCTGTTAGATCCTTTGATTTTGATGTTGGCTGTGTTCATAAGGTTGTGTGTTCGGTTGCTTTTTGTTTTGCTGTAGTAAGGTTAATTATTTCCTGTGTTTTCTTGACAGAAGCTAATTTTCTTGGGTTGTATTTTCCCTTCCAGTATCTTCTGTAATGCTGGATTTGTGTGTAGGTATTGTTGAAATTTGTTTTTGTCATTGAATATCTTGTTTTCTCTGTCTATGAGGGCTGAGAGTTTTGTAGGGTATAGTAGTCTGGGTTGACATCTGTGTTCTCTTAGGGTCTGCATGATATCTGTCCAGGCCCTTCTGGCTTTCATAGTTTCTGTTGAAAAGTCAGGTGTGATTCTAATGGGTTTGCCGTATATGTTACTTGGCCTTTTTCCCTTGCAGCTTTTAGTATTTTCTCTTTGTTCTGTATACTTACTGTTTTGATTATTATGTGGCGGGAGGATTTTCTTTTCTGGTCAAATTTGTTGGGTGTTCTGTAGGCCTCATGTATCCTTATTGGCTTCTCCTTTAACTTGGGGAAATTTTCTTCAATGATTTTGTTGAAAATATTTTCTGGGCCTTGGAGAAGGGAGTCTTCTTTTTCCTCTATTCCTATTATTCTTAGGTTTTGTCTTTTCATATTGTCTTGGATTTCTTGGACGGTCTGTTTCAGGAATTTTTTGGATTTAACATTTTCTTTGACAGATACATCAATTTCTTCCATTGTATCTTCTACACCTGAGATTCTGTCTTCCATTTCTTGTATTCTGTTGGTTATGCTTACCTCTGTAGTTCCTGTTTTCTTCCCTAAATTCTTCCTCTCCATTATTTCCTCCATTTGTGTTTTCTTTAATTTTTCTAGTTCTATCTTCAGGTCTTGACTTGTTTTGTTTACTTCCTTCACCTGTCTGATTGTATTTTCCTTTTTCTTTTAGTTCCTTCAACTCTATCTCTTTGATTTCTTTCAGTGATTTAATTATTTCTTCTCTGAAGGCCACAAGATGTTTGGCTGCATCTTCCCGTATTTCTTCACGGATGGCCCTAATCTGCTTGTCTTTATCTTCCTCCATTTCTTTACGGATAGCCATGATCTGTTTGGTTTTATCTTCCTCTAATTCTTTACGTATTTTATCTGTTTCCTCTATTATTCTCTTCATCAACATAGATGTAAGGTCATCTTCTTGATTTTCTATTATGCTGCATTGTTCAGGGCTGTTCGCCCCTGGACGGCTGGGTTCTGGAGATACCATATTGCTCTTTTGTTGGTTGAGCCTTTACGCTGACCTCTACCCATTGGGCTGATTTAGGTGTTGGCTGTTAGTTTCTGTGCTTCCTGGAGTCCTGAGGTAGGGAGTATCCCCTTGGCCAGAAGATGATTTTTCCTGAAGGAGTCCTTCTCTGCTTTTGGTTATGGTCACTGTATGGCCAGTGTTTCTCAGGAGTTGCCACTGCTCACCTCAGGTTTATAGCCCTGAGTAGTAGCTGTGGTCTATGTTAGGCAGGGGGGATCTCCTCTTACCCATAGAATTTCTCAAGACAGCTGCCCCACTGCTGGGTCTCTTGTTATAAATTTAGTGTGCTGTTGCTCACTAAATTTCCACGTACAGTCCTCTTGAAGAAACTGCTGATTCCCTAGCTGTAGGGTTTTCTCCCAACAGGGAAACTCAGTCTGTTATCCTGGGGTGCACAGTTCTGTCTGGGAAAGTGGGAGGTGCACTCAGCAAGTCTCTGGGCCAGAGGCTGATTGCTCAGCTCTGGACCTGGAGAATGTTCACCTAGGTTGAGTTGGCGGCTGGGGGTGCTGCTCTGGTCTGGAGGCTGGGTGCCTCACTCTGGACCAGAAGCTGTGTGTCTCTGTCTGGGATGGCGGATGCACGAACCGCTCTGGTCCAGACGCTGTGGGTGCAGCCCCCTGAAGGACCGGGGATTCCCACAGTTTTGACAGTCCAGCCAGGGACAACTGGCTGATCCCTTGCACAGTATCCGAGGGCTGCTGTAATGGCTCTTCAGCTCCTGCAGGTCCGAGGATGCAGCTGTGTGTCCCAGTGCCCCAGGGGAACGCAACAATGGCGGCAGAGCACAGCGCTCCTGCCTGCACTAGAGTCTGCGTGAGTCCAGGAAGTGTTTTGGTGCTGGGTGTCCTAAGCTTTAGAGCTGCTGACCCCCTCCGCTGGCGGTTTTCTCCTGCCAGAGACACGCAGTCTGGTGCCCTGGTGCCCTGGTGCCCACAGTTCTATCTGAGGCGGCGAATCACACACGCAGGCAGGGCTCCGTGCAGGAGCCTGGGTCCCCGGCTCTGGGTCGTGCCTGCTCTTGGGGTACCCGCGGAACCCGAGTCTTTTCCAGGGGATGTCTGGGTAACCTGGGGTCGGTCCCAATTGTTTCCTGCTCCGTGGGGTTATCTCTCGACTGGGAAATCCAGTCTATGGTGCTGTGGGCCCACAGTTCAGTCTGGGACCGTGACCAGATCGTGCTGGCGTGTAGCCCCGGGCTGATGACCAAGCCCAAGAGCCTTGCGGAACCGGGATCTCTTCCGCGGTTTAGCCGGGTGAGTTAAAGCTGATTGAATCCCCCACCGTGGGGTATCCTCTCACCTGTGAAACACAATCACTTGTGTTTTATGGCCACGAGTACTGATTGCTGGTCACACTGCCAATCCTGCTGTGCTGCTCCTCACAATGAGAGTCCTCCTGGTGCCGCCATCTTGCCCTGCCCCCTGTTTTCTTCCTCTTCTGTTCTGTATGTACTTTTAAAATTGTAACTGAACTTTTATCCCTGTGTAATAAAAAAAAAATCAAACACCCATTCTGTGCCACTTGTATAATCCTTAATCTATGTTTGTACTGTGAAACTTGTATAAACAAGAATAGCCTTGTCAACAATAAGTCAGAGCCAAAGAAAGTTCTGAGTTTTAGAAGTCAGCTGCTAGATTCCCCTGAACACTTCAGCTGACTAAATCTCTCTCATCACTGACCCTTCATCTGCTCTCTGGAGCACCCTGTAGGCAAAGACCTCTCCTTTTCATGCTCAGGATTGCCCCGTAGAAAGCCTCCTGGCACAAGCTCACAGAGAATTAACTGCCAACAATAGAGCATGCATGGGATCTGGGATCTCTTCACATATATAACAGTTGTGCAGCTTTGTCTTTATGGGGACACCTAACAGCAAGACCATAGCTATTTCTGAGTCATTGGTCTCCTAATTTGACTGCCTTGTGTAGCCTCAATAACAGAAGTTGTGCTTAATCTTATTGCAACTTTATATGCCAAGGCTGGTTGATATCTATGGGAGAGTTCTCTTTCTTTGGAAAGAGAGGGAGCAGGGGCACATTGGGTTGGGAGGTGAGGTGAGAGGGAGGGACTGAGAGGAGAGGTGTGAGCAGATGCTGTGATAGCACACAAATTAATAATATAATAAAAAGAAATTATAACATTGTAATAGAAATGAGTAAAAGAGAAACAAACAAAACAATACATAGAATTAACCAAAGGAAGAGCTGGCTTTTTCAAAAAATAACGAAAATTGACAATAAATTAAGGAAAAAATAGAGTACTCAAATTAACAGAATCAGAAATTACAGATAAACATTACTACAGAATTCAACGAAATTCACAATATTCTAAGGAAACTTTTTTAAAACATACTATGTTCTAGTCAATTTAAAAATGGTCATGAGATGGATAAGTTTTAGATTTGCCCAAGCAACCATTATTCAAAGATGAATTCAACATAAATTCAACAACCTAAATAGACCTAAACAGACCCATGAGAAAATTCAAAAGGTCACAAAAGGCTCCCACCAAAAAAGAAAAGTAGGCTGAAAGATCAAGAAATGGAGAATTCAATATGGTGGATACTATTGTGCCCCATATCTGAGGGGCAGAGATTCAGATAATCTGAGACCAGTGTATGGACAGGTGGTTAGATCCAGAGCATCAACTTTGCTGCATCTTGTTCTGGACAGGTCATCCAGGGAATGGAGTTAATCTGATCTAGGCCCCCTGGGGTCATCTCATGGATCCAGGAGTAGTAAATTTTGGAACACCTGCCCCTTCCCATACTCCAGTGAGTTTGGATCCCCATATCCAGGGACTCTGTGTTCTAGCAGCCAGACTTTGGATCCCTCCCTCTCCCTGTGGGCCAGCTTCAGGATTACTGGGAGAGCATCCCAGCCTCCAAGCCACTGTTCTTCTGGTCACCTCGTGGACACCAGGTAAACAATATAATTTTAGAGATTCCAGATCCAAGAAGTCAGAGCTCAGAGGAATCTGAGTATGGGGAGCAGAGTTTGGGGCAGGCCTGTAAGTGGCAGCCCAGCTTTATTCTGAGGAATCCCAGGGATGCTATCTGCACCTAGATAATGATGAGCACCAGTACTTGTACCTCAAAATTCAGGGTTCCAGTGAATGCACACCCCTCTCCTTCAATTCACCAGCTCCTACATATTTACATGTCCATATACTGCCCTGTGCCTTCTCCTTCAAGATGCTGTCATTCTTTGTATCTCATTCTTTGTATCTTAAGATGCACCCAATCTTGAGCCACTGCACATTTGACATCTTCCTGATAACTACTCTAAACTCCAAAGACAGGAGGATCCAGTCTTTGGTGCAGTTTTCAGGAAGAAACAGGAAAGGCTACAGACTACCAGATGGCTGAAGGCCAACATAGAAACACAGTCAACAAAAACTGGAACATCCTGGCTCTGTCAGAACCTACCCCTGAGAGCAAGGGATATTCTAATACAGCTGAAACACAGAAAAAAGGACATTAAATCTATGTTTATGCAGTTATTACAGACATATAAAGAGGAAAAGAACTCGTGTCTCAAAGAAATACAGAGAAATACAAGGCAAACAGAGGCCATCATAGACAAGAACCACAATTAAACAGGCTAAGTAAATTATTAAAATTATTCAATTCTTGAAAATGGAATTTGAATCAATAAGGAAACACACAGAAAATGCTATAGATGGACTACTTAGAGAAGAAATCAAGTACCATAGAGATAAGCATCACCCACAAAATATAAGAAATGAAGGAGAGAATCTCAGGCATTGAAGATACAATTGAAGAACCTGGTATATCTCTCAAAGAAAATGTACAACCAGAACAGTTCAAGAACTCCATGAAAATGTGAAACCCACAAACAACAGGAATAGACTAAATAGATGATTCCAGGCTCCAAGGTGCAGAATATACGTTTAATAAAATCATAAAAGAAAATATCTCCAACCTTAAGAAAGAGATAACCTTAAACATACCAGAGGCTTACAGTACCCCAAATAGTCTAGACCAGAAAAGAATATCCTCTTGCCATAAAATAATCAAAACAATAAATCTACATAATGAAGAAAAAATATTAAAAGCATCAAAGGAAAAAGATCAAGTGATATATAAAAGCAGACTTATCAGAATCACACCAGACTTTCCAACAGAGGCTATGAAACCCAGAAGGGCCTGGGGGGATGTCATGCAGATAAAAAGAGACCACAGATGCCAAAGCAGACTACTGTACTAAGCAAAAATTACAATCCACACAGATAGAGGAAACAAGATATTCCATGACAAAGCTAAATTAAAATAATGTCTATACACTATTCCTGACCTTGAGACACTACTAGAAGGAAAACTCCAACACAATGAGAACAACTACACCCAGGAAACACATGATATATATAGATAACATCAGAACAAAAAATCAAAAGAAAACAAGCACACAAACACACTATCCACAATAACACCACAATAAAAGGAACTGAAATTCATTGGTGACTAATGTCTATCAACATCAATGGAATCAGTAATCCAATAAAAATAAACATGCTAACAGAATAATTATGGAAACAAGATCCAACATTCTGCTGCATACAATAATCACACTTCAGCCCCAAAGATAGACACTACCTTGGAGTAAAGTGCTAGAAAAAGTTTTCTCAATCAAATGGAACAGAGGAGTAAGTGGCACCACCATCTTAATATCTAATAAAATAGACTTCCAACCAAAATTAATCAAAAGAGAAGTGAAGGACATTTCGCCCTCAACATAGAAAAATCCACCATGAGGACAATATCTTGAACAACTATGCCTCAAATAGAAGGGCACCTGAATTTGTAAAAGAAACATTATTAAAACTTCAATCATACATCAGTCCCAACACAGTAATAATGG
>NW_026589681.1:0-45438 GCF_907164565.1 Psammomys obesus
GTTTTCCTTAATCATCGGAAACTGTGAGCTTGGTTGTGAATAGCTCCCGACGAGACTACGGAAAGACTCCTCCTTCTCCAGAGAACTTCGATTGTAGAAGGCTTGAGGGAAAGGACACACAGTGACCGTTTTGTGCCCGTGTAGCCGACTCGCTAAACGTCGGTTCAGAAAACATGAACGCTGAGGACATGAACCTGAGAGGATTTTCCCTCCCTCGGATGAGAAGTGAAGGAAATGAAATCCCCTAAACTAATGTCGGTTCTTCTGGGGGAAAGCCTGTTTTAGTGTGGAGGAAACTGTCAAGAAACTGAATTCTGTGGAGAAGCTGCCAGAGTTGGACTCAGTTGTTCTTTGCAGGGCATAACCGGTAGGAGGCGCTCGTCTCTAAATATTGTTCAGCTTTGAAGATTCTGTTTCCTTTTTCTTTCTCTGTTTCTTTCTCTGTTTCTTTCTCTGTTTCTTTCTTTCTTTCTTTCTTTCTTTTTCTTCCTTCCTTCCTTCCTCCTTCCTTCCTTCCTTTCTTCCTTCCTTCCTTCCTTCCTTCCTTCCTTCTTTCTTACTTTCTTTCTCTCTCTCTGTTTCTTTCTCTTTCTTTCCTGTCTTTCTTTCTTTTCTTTCCTTCTTTCCTTTTCATTTTTTTATTTCATTCAGCATTAGATCATTAGAAGAACGTTCTCTAAGTTTAAAAATAAGAGAATATTCCTCACACGTAAGGGTTTTTTTTTTAAATAAACCTTGAACAGCTTAATTTTTTTGTTTCATTTTTAAAAATGCATGGTTATGCATTATTAGAAAAAATATCACTCAGGAGTCAAGATGTAATAGTAAACAATTGTGAAGTGAGCAGAGCTGGGTATTGAGGAGCACAACTGGGCCATTTTACATGGGGGTCTGGAGAGGGTGGGCAAGGGCTGTGAACTGAAAGTTGAGTTCAGGGAATGCAGGGACATACAGGGAGTGTATCAGAAAAAAGAGCTGGTATGTGCTCATATATGTAATCAAATATAGTATGTACTCTTATTTCATGGTACATCATGTATATTACATAAGTTTATCTGTAATTCCATTTTCAGTTACAGTCTAGGACAGTGAGTCCTGTATAAACCATTTGGCATCCATCAATTTCTTATTGAAGATTGAATTTGAGATTCATCGTCAGTCTCCATTGTGTCTGACAGACAGCAACTGCTCTCATTCCTACAACTGTATGTATTTTACCATGTAATATTCCGTCTTTCCTGGAGGGGTTGATTTCATGGCAGAAGTCTCCACTTCTGTGTTTTTGTTTTTTTTTTTCTTCTGTGCTGGAAAAAAAACTCTGATGTTGTTTTGTGGCATTGAATCAAAAAATATGAGATCACAGAAAGTTGAAATGAGAAAAAAGGAACTGATGAGCCATCAAAAACAAAACAAAAAACAACAACAACAACAAAAAACTGAAGTAATAACAACCACGTTAGCTACTAAGATAAAATAGACAAAAGCTATGAACATTAAATAGAATAATGTTATGAAAGGTATCTTTCAGGTGATATTCTGGGCGGTGCAATCCAAATGAAACTTTCAATGATGTTTCTCCCAGAAGTATCACTTTAAAGGATACGTGGAGTCAGAGCTACCAAAGAATTAAAGCGGGGTTGTATTCATAGAATCACAATACCTGATTTCAAATTACAGCTATTAATCTAAAGAGACCTACTGCACTGGATAACTCTTAGCACAGAACTCAATTGCAGTCTACACCAATAGACACAGAGACCCACACCTGACCACTGAGCAGAAAATAAAAGGCTGATTTCCTGGGCTCAAGAATCATTCACAGAAGAGGGAGTGGAAGGATGGTAAAAGCCAGAGGGGTCCATGACTACAGCAAGGGAGCATCTTGGACACAACAGGTGAGTTGCACAAATGACCTAAAAAAGTTTATGACTGAGTGAACAAGACCAAGTGAGATAAAAAAAAAAAAAATCTCATCTTGAAAAGTGAAGGTAAAATCACCTCTACAGCTGAGAAACTTTGGCAAATGTTGGCTGCTGGGAGATGGATATTAGGTAATGGCTCAAGAATGCGGACCCAGAGAGAAGCTACCCTAGTTCTAAAGTTGGTGTTGTACTAAAAAGAAAGACAAAAAAATAAAGGAGGAGGAGTAAGGGGAGGAGGGTGAGAAAGGGAAGGAGAAAAAGGAGGAGGAAGAAGTGGATGACGATGATGAAGAAGAGAAGAATCATTGAGAAGGGGAAGGAGAAAAGCCCATGAAATAGAGTGCAAATAGTACTAATGGAAAAGTTTGATTTTAATGGTATTTGGTTTTCCTACTGGGATTTATTCCAAGGCTGGTTCTTGAGGCTGTTATGAATGGGGTTAATCCCAGGTTTTCCTTGGTGTATTTGTCTGTGCTATGAAGGCAGCTGAGTCATTCTTCTTGATCTACTTTATGCTGCTGTACATGATCTCCCTCATATTTGGATTACAGAACAGGTAAACCTATCAAAGTTGAGAGTAGATGATAGGTACCAAGGTCATGGAAGTCAAACAGAAAATTAATCTGGAATATTTTAGTTCAAAAAGGACTATGAAACAGTGTGAGGGAGCAAGATTCTCTGGCTTTCCATTGCACAGAATGTTGGTTAAACCTCCAGAAGCATAATATAGACTGGAGATGAGCAGAGAGAAAGCTCTAGAGTTCATGTAAACACTATACAGTGTCCCTGGATATCCATTCTGATTTTTGGATACTATTTATTTGTTTAATTTTTATGGTGATGAGAATAATCTTAAAAACATTGGAAAATTTAAAAACATACTGAATTTACTAATTAAAGGTTTTTTATAAAGCAATTTATTTGGTACAAATTGACTACAAATGATGGTTTGGTACATTAAAGAAACAATACGACAGTGAGGTTTAAAATAAATGCCTGAAATTATATAAATAAATAAATAGATAAATAAATAACCCAGCCCGAATGGATACAGAAAAAAATGCTTTTACAGATACAAAACGTTTGCTCTGTTTTGCTGTAACATCTAGTCAGGTTGATTATATTCATCCGAAAATGAATGAGAGTTTTAAAGGAAGCTCATGAAGCAAGATAGAGTGTCCTAGTCCAGCACAGTCCTCTCCTCTTTGGCTCAGGACTCAGTCCTCCTCCTCTCTCCGTCTGGCCAGCCAGTTGGCTGAGGAAGACAGGGCTCTCCACACTTGTGCTCTGACCACCTCCCAGGCACAGGGGCTGTGTTTCTTCTCTCTCAGGTAGACAGTGATCCTGTGGAAGTACTTCCTCACAGCCACCACGGGGTCCTTCTGGGTCAGGGCAGATTCCTGCACCCCGACCTGCTGCCTCAGACAGGCCTGCAGGTCCTGGAGCTGCTGGTGGAGGCCGATGCAGAATGTGTCTAGAAGGGTTGTCTCCCAAGCAGAAGAGGAGTCCTTTGAGCTGAAGAGGCTCAGGACCTGCTGGGTCAGCTCGTTCAGGACAGGGATGGCTTGAGTCTTCTGGATCTGCTGGACATCCTCCTTCTCCAGAGGGAATCCAAAGTCCTTTCTGTCCTTGAGGCAGGAGACAGGGGAGAGTCTCCTCATTTGTGCCAGGAGTGTCAAGGCTCCCTTGTTCCTGAGGTTGTGTGTGTGAGGCAGGTCACATCCTAGAGAGCAGGTTGACCAGTAGCTCAGCACCACCAGGACCGTCAGGAAAGCACAGGGCTTCCACATTGTGGATGTTGCAGATGCTGCTGGTCCTCTGTGCTGTGTGGTCCTGAACCTTCCCCTCTAGGTTCTCTGAAGCCCATCCTGTGCGGATGCATCTTAAATAATGGGAAACACTAGTTTCCATTTTCTGAATGTTCTCTTTTTACTTCACAATTTTGTTTTCACTTTCATTCATTCTTTCTCTGCTTATGTCTGGGAAGTTTTTCTCAACTATTTTGGCTTTCCTTATTGTGCAAACTTTTCCTCCTTCCCTCTACAAAAGCTTTGTAGAATTTCTCTTCTAAATGAAGTAACTTTTACAGTACAGATATACATCAAAAATATAAAATTTGCTCCTCTAATGTACAGAATAAAAATAATTTCATTAGAAAATTATTGTATTTCATTCACTAACTGAGAAGTTTAGAATTTATCTTTAAACTAAATTTGCAGAATGATTTTTATTTTCTTCATATAATACATAAATCATAAACTAAGTCTCGTCACAAATTAATTTTTTAAATAATAAATTATGATAGGGTAATATATATTTCAAATTTATTCAATGTTTTTATTAGTTAATAAAGTATTATGTTCACATTGACTTTTAGTTTTTCAGTTCATTAACTTATACATAAATATATCTTGGCTTCTCCAGGTATTTGCTATTTATAAAACTTTGTGCAACATTGGTGGCACATGCTTTTAATCCCAGCGTTCAGCATGGGGAGGCAAAGGCAGGTGGATTTCTGAGTTTGAGGCCAGCCTCATCTACCAGACAGCCAGGGCTACATAGAGAAACCCCATCTCAAAAAACAAAAACAATGCCCCCTTCCCCCCCCAAAAAAAAGGCCAAATAAACAACAACAAAGATTATATTTTTTCCATTCAGGGTTGCACATTATTAATGTTTAAAACTTTTCAGGAGAGTTCAATCATGATTTGTGAAGTATTAGCATTTAATCTCTTAAGCCTAACTTACAGGCATGGTGTAGTTCAGTTAATAAAGTGCTTCTGTAGCACACCGGAAGCCCTCTATTTGATCTCCAGTACATTGTACTGGATATTGAGTACACACATGCCATCCAGCACTGAGGGGATGGAGGAGAACCATCAGAATTAGGGCAAACCCTCAGCTGTGTAGTGAGTTTCCATCCTGCTGTGCCTCTAATCTCAAATAGCTGACATGAAGATCAGGAGCACAAGGCTAGCTTTTGGCACAGTTAGTTTTGAGCTGTAATAATGTATCCGAAAAGATATTTTAAGGTGGAGGAGAAAAGAAAAGAGAGAAGCATAGTGAGGAATAGTGAAGGAAAAGGATAAGATGAAGAGGGGAGATGGTGAGGAGGGTGGAGAAAGAAGAGAGGGAGGAAGGGGAGTCATAGAGGGAGGAGAATGAAAGGAAGGAGGAGTGAAAGGAAGGGTAATTCTATTTGATGAGGCACAGCTATTGAGACTTTAAGTTGTTATATTATCTAACATATTCACACACACACACACACACACACACACACACACACACCATTTATTTTTTTTTTGGACTATCAGGAACAGGAATGACAGAGCCAGTGACAGCATGAAATTCATAAAATACCATCAAATTTATTCTTTCTCTGAGTCTGAATTGCAGTTAAACTTTTACAAAGAAATGTGATTGGTTTCAAAACAACCCACTTCTTATTGAACAAAGTGAGTGTTTTTGTCCTGTATTCATGACTGGATGGGTATCCTGGAGTGCCAGAGAAGCAGCTTTCAGCACTGGCCCTGTTTGTTGATGCTGTCTGTGTTGTTTTGCCTCAGAACTCTGCTTGCCTGAAGGTTTTGTATTTCTGCATTTTCAATGATTAGTATAGGGACATCTGTAGAGGACCAGCTCTTCAACAACAGCACTCTGCATTGTGACTGTGTCATCCTTAGGTCCAAGCCCAGTACTGGAGAAGTTTGTGCTGAAACAGAACCTTGGCTATCTTTGTCTGACTGAGAGGCATTCATGACTGACAAAAATTGGTTCGCAAGATCCATATTGGCTAGAACTGTAAAGAATATCCCTCATATTTCCAGTTTCTCTTCATGAGCATAAACATTGCATCATGAACGTGTCTTCAAATCACTGTTTCTAGCTTCCATGAGGTGCTTACAGCTCTTACGATTCCAATTATGAGAGCAGCTTGAGTTATAGCATGTGCCTAGACTGTAACTCAACAGAATCACGTCATCTATATATTTATAGTGAGAAAATACGTGGTCTGGTGTTCTGTTAAGAGCTACATAGGTAAACATACACTGGCCTTGTCTGAGCTCACCACAATCAGACAATGCCTGACAGTTTGTCAGGGTCAATAGTTTTACGTCTTCAATCATGCAATTTTCTTGCCTTTGTCTTGCCCATACTGCTTGCGCGAACTTAAGTTGTTATGTCATGAATTTAAAGGATGTATCTATCCTATCTTCAGTATCATTAAGGTTAATAAAATTGGAGGAACTGTATCCAAGTAGTTAAAAGGCTTGTACAGGAAAACCAGCAAACGTTGTTGAAAAACAATAAAAGAGCCTTTCCTCACTGCCCAAGTCCATACAGCGTTCTTGATTCCCATCATAACTTAAAGGGAACCTACACAATGTCCAGAGCCCTTGATGTCCTACAGATGAAGGAGGAGGATGTCCTCAAATTCCTTGCCTCAGGAACCCACGTAGGCGTCACCAACTTTGGCTTTCATTTGCAAAAGGAGCAATACATTTGCAAAAGGAAGAGTGATGGTATCTACATCATAAACCTGAAGAGGACCTGGGAGACGCTGTTGCTTGCAGCTCGGGCTATTGTTGCCATTGAGAACCCTGCTGTCATCGTCATCTCCTCCAGGAACACTGGCCAGAGAGCTGTGCTGAAGCTTGCTGCTGACACTGGAGCTATTCCAATTGCTGGCCGCTTCCCACCTGGGACCTTCACTAATCCCAGCAGCCTTCAGGGAGTCACAGCTTCTAGTGGTGACTGATCCCAGGGTTGACCACCAGCCCCTCCCAGAGGCCTCCTACGCCCACCATCACTCTGTGCGACACAGATTCTCCCCTGCGCTATGTGGACATTGCCATCCCATACAACAACAAGGGAGTTCACTCAGTGGGTATGATGTAGTGGATGCTGGCCCTGGAAGTACTCCGCATGCTTGGTACTATCTCCCATGAGCACCCATGGAAGGTTATGCCTGGTCTTTACTTCTATGGAGACTCAGAGGAGATTGAGAAAGAGGAGCAGGATGTTGCTTAGAAGGCCATGAGCAAAGAGGAATTCCAGGGCGAATGGACTGCTCCGGCTCCTGAGTTCACTGCTGCTCCGCCCGAGGTGGCAGACTGGTCTGAGGGTGCGTAAGGCCCCTCTGTACCCACCCAGCACTTCCCTCCTGAAGACTAGAGTGCCCAGCCAGCTACTGAGGACTGGTCAGCTGCTCCCACAGCGCAGGCCACCAAGTGGGTTGGAGCTACCACTGAGTGGTCCTGAGCTCCTCTGCAGACACCTGAGCAAAGGAAAAAAAAAGGTAGAAGGAAAATAAAGTTCCTAAAAGCTGGAAGAAAAAAAAAGCAATGAAAGAAGATTCAAACAAATGGAAAAGCTTCCAATATTATGGGTTGGAAGACTTAATATTGGGGGGATAGTAAGAGTACCCAAGAACAATGGTCCTCCAGTTGCTGCAGGAGCTTGTCAGGAGGGCTGCTTTCCAGGCATCTGAGGAGCTGTCTGTGAGGAAGAACTGGAGGGTGGGATCCGCTGGAGCCTCAGCTGGAGGAAAGACATGGCCTGGAGCCTCTGGAACAGGGTGCCACCCACCATCTCCCTTGGGAATGGAAGCCCCTCTCTCACTCCTGCAAGAGGAAAAGGAGACTTTTCTCATTTGGCTCAGGAGCACAAATGTCTCTCTGCTAAGCATGGGGGAGCTCACAGCCCAGAGAGCCATCACATCACCGGGGCGGCCAGTAGAGGAAGCAGGAGGGCCATGGGGAAATGAGGACGCTGCTGTCCTGGCTGAGCTGAGGCGGGGTGAGTCTTGAATTCTAGGTTCTGCGAAGAAAGGTTTTATGCAGTAACACAACTGTCATCTCTGAACACTTCCCTACAGTTTACTTCCGTATTTTTATTTATGTGTTCCCCATGCAAACTGAGAGCACAAGCCTAGAATAATCCTTTTGCAATGAAGGTAAATGTTCCCAGTAAACCAGATATTCCACGCCAAATGGATATCATCATTCCAAAGATAATTGATCTATCCTGAGAAGTGTGTATAGGTGTGTAATCACTCACCTATCCACGCCATAGACTTTTTGTTTGATTAACTGTTAGTCTGATATAGGTACATTGGTTAGCCACAGTCTGTACCTCCATTTTCTATCCTCCATTTGTAGTGATGTCCCTACCACTCTGTGGCTTTCCGCAGGTATTCCGTGACTTGCTGGAGCATTCATGGCAAGAAGCCCTTAGCGTCAGGAGCGGTGGGGTGGTTGTGTTTTTCTTTCACAGTGACTCATTACTTCTGAAAGAGCTTCTCTGAAGTTGTTCTCCTCCAGGAAAACATTCTCGAAGGTCAGTGTGTGTCACTGGTCTCTCGGGGTCATGGTTAATGCAGACTCTGTCCTCTCTGCCTACGATTTTCAGACTGAGATCTAAGATTCTCCCAGCTGTAACCACCCTGAGAGCAGGTTCTTTCCAGTTGTGACTGAGTGTGACAATTCTAATCCCCTGACCACGCTGCCATCTAAACACTGGGCGTTTCCGGGCATATCCCTCCTCCTACTTCCCACCCAGAGAACACAAACACACCCTATGACTTCAAAACTCTAGCTCCAGAAGTGTCATTCCTTCAGCTTCCCAGTATATTAAATCCTCGCATTTGTTTCTGTGTGAAAGACCTGTCTTCAAAAATGACTCAGGTCCCTGGATACTGTTGTGTCAGGAATCCTCAGAAGCTAAATGAATTTTTCTTGTTCCATTGCTGGAAAAAAAAATGTCCAATTTGTCATAATTCAATTTTTTTAATTTTCTAAATGTTGTTTATCATTAATCTTTTTCTTAAATGCCGACTACTTACTATATTTGACAATGTGACAATGATAGATTAATGGCTTACTTCACTGGCAGCTGATCATTCAGGAACTGGTGTCCTACATGTGTTTATGCAGGCGATCTGATGTACCATCCATACCCCAGAACCTGCCCAAAACCCACATCATCACCATTGTCTCTCATTCCATTAGTGTGTAGCCCAAACATCCTGGCCAGTGTGTCAGAGAGACACACGTTCTGTGATTCAGTTGAAAAAACTATGTGCTCAATAACTTTTCTAATGGTTTCTGAATGTGATGGTGGATGAATGGTTGACATTTTGGTTTATTCATCCTTTCATTACATTCTATCTTTCGGTAAAGTAATGAAAATAAAGGAACCAAAAGAAGAACTAAAGAAGAACTATGGCTCTTCTTCGCCTTTTATTTATTATTTCCACTTTTCCAAAAAGTGGAGAAGACACCTAAGGGGATTGTGCATCCGGCAGAGATTAAAAGGACAACCATTCCCATGCCAATCAACTGACTTACCTTTGCAGGACCGGCTCCTCGAGCTTCATATATTCTTTCTCATAGTGGAGACTTGAATAGTTTTGAAGAGGAAAAGGAGGAATAAGACCAACTAGCTTATAGAAGATTAACTCTATTTGTAAGAAGCAGCCAGCCCCAAATCAGCACTAACCCACCTGACAGGATTATATGCTAGTAATCCTCTAAAGCAGTGAAAATATTACTTCCAGAAATCTAAAAGATAAAAGAAAAAGAATTAGATGGTTTTTAATTTTTTGTCATTAACCTGGAAAACAATGATGATGGCATTCATGTTTAAAGAATGCTACTAATGGGTCTTATACTGCTGTGAGGTCTTGGAGAATATTCACTCATATACTTATGTGGCAGGGGAGATAAGGTGACCAGGAGACCATTCAGTCACCCCTCTCTGGAAAACCACGCCAATGATATTAACTTATAGAACATTTCAAAGACAAAATCAATACTCAAAGTTAGAAAAAAATATCTAGTGTCACATTGAGGTCTGCTTTGTCTGCAACAGTCCTTAAAAGAACTGAGGAGTGGAGAGGCATATGAGAATTCAGAGCCCAGGAAAACCCATGGCATGCAATCAGCAGAGCAGATAAAGAGGTCGGGCTAACAGCAGATTAAATGGGTACTTCTGTTTGTAAGAAATAAAACATTTCTTTTAGGTTTGCTTTACTTGTGTGAGTGCGTGTCCCTGCGCATGTGCCAAGTGTGGTTGAATTTATTTATCTTGTTTACAACTGGTATTAAGATAAATGTCCCCTCCCCAACCTCAACACACACACGTTTATCTGTATCATGAGTTTCTCTAGTTTTATAAGCTGGCATTCTGGTTTTACAGACATTTAACAAATCTGTCACATTTGAAGTGCCATCCTCTCTGTGACAAATACAGACCATGTATATAGACTGTGTCATATGGAGCCTCTCTCGTGGCCCTAGGGAAACCGTCAAATTTTACCAGGATCAAGGGCTGTCCTGGGTCACACAGTGTTGTCACTGGGAGTTGTCAGGTGCCTGGCGAGCTGGGATGATGCCCCAGGGCCATCAGAGATAAGTCTGTTAGCTTCACAAGGAATCACAGTGGGTGGAGCTCATGATGACTCTTCAGAGGGTTGTTTCTTTCCTCTATAAGAGAAGACAGGCTGGTGGCACAGCCTGTGAGCAGCAACCCACAGGGTTAGCATTAGCAGGGAGCAGGAAGAAAGAATGGTGTCAGCAGTGGGTTCAGTCTCCAACACCATAGCAAAGCTGGTGTGGCAGCCAGAGCCTGAAATCCCACACCTCTCCCAGCAAAGGCACAAGGACCGGAAGTCCAAAGTCAGCCTCTGCTGCATAGTGAATGACTCTTGAGTTCATCATGATGCTGACTCTAAATAAGAAAAGAGAGAAAGAGAAAACAGAATTAAGTGTTTGTTTGTTTGTTTGTTTGTACGTATTCTTAAAAACTCCATCATCACCAGGCCGATAACTAACTGTCACACCTTCCATAATGGACCTTATGCCACTCACATTAATGACTAATGGTTCTAATGTACTTCGAGAGGTTTCATGCTCTTTGTTGGGTGGAGCCTAATTCTCGGGACTGATCCCACATTTAAATTTGCCTGCACAGGGCACAATGCACCAAGCAGAAGGAAGAAATGAGAACTGATCTAAGTAAACTAGATAAAATCCATAAACTAACCTTCACAAAAGACTCTGCTGCCAATAGCAGCTGTGATTTCCCAACCTCTGCGTTGTGTTTGTTCTGCTCGGGAGGCCCTAACCACTTCCTGTTAAATGTGCTCAAAGGCTCTGACCCTCCGCGCATGCGTGTACTATTTGAGCCGCATTTGAATTAGTGACAGAGTTTTCTTAGGATGCCTGGGCTCCAGGAATAAGTTTCTCTACATTATGACCATGTGCTGTGTTTCGGGAAACACACACACACACACACACACACACACACACACACACGCACGCGCATTTGCACAGCGTGCTAGAATAACCTATGTAGCTCCTTTTAAATAGTCCATAGGCTTCTGTGGCCTGAGTCATCTCTGCTGGGGACGCTGGCTCTTGGTGCCTTCTCCTTGGAACAGCACTGTGCTCTCAAAATTCTCTTCAGTCATCTCTCTTTTGTAAAATGGAAAGTTTTAAATGGTTGACTCCCTAGAGCCCAATGGCATTGCTCCAGCCCTTCGAATGTTCTGGAAATGTTTTAAGCCTCTCTGCTCTCCTTCCATGTCCCCTGGTGTGACATGTTTGTTTCCTGATCAAATGGACTTCCTGTGCCCTCTTTGTTTTCTGATGTTGGCATTCACGGCTAAGGCTCTTTTTATAAATGTGTCCTGTATATTATTGGACATTAGTGAGTCTTCACCCCTGCAACTCAGGAATCAAGGAGCTGCAAAACTCAAGTCATGGCCACAGTCGTATTCTTGGTTCTGAGGCTCTAAATGGTAGTTAATTCTATCTGACCCTGCACACTGATCTTTCCCCAAGGACTCTGTGTTCACCAAGTCATAGCATCTCACCATCCTGCGCTTCTTGTTATGTGGACTAGAAACGTCACAGCAGAACTACAGGAAAAGGATTAAAGTCTGACTCCACTGAGGCAGGTCAATCCTCTTCCAGCTCATCTCACCCACATCTAGCCCACCTTCTAGGTTCTATAGTTTTGGGAATACATAACAAGTCAATAATGCTGCCTTATGAAAGAAAATACAGCAATGTGGCAGTATGGGCGACAAAGACAAAACTTTTGGGTGTAACTATATTGAAAGAATAACTTAATGATACAAGCAAGGACACAAATAGAAGTAGTCAGTTATGTTATGCAATCACAAAGTCAGCCAAGATTACACCCCACCAACCTCCTCCCCAAAAATGGTTAGCAAAGTCTAAGGGAATTTGGAATTAAGAGGCTGATGGAGACATTTGCTCAGGAAGGAGAAGGTCATGCGTGTTGCTGCATATTTTTTACAAAGAGATAGCCATGATGTTATGGCCAATTTCAAAAAAAATTAAAGGGTGGGGGATATTTTCAGTGATTTTACTGCAACAAGAAAATAGTGTTTGAGGAGATTCATGTTTAAGCTGTATAAAGCCTCAGAATGTATGTACATGTATGAATGCACAGTGATACAAAAGATGGACAATTTTCATAGTTTAAGGTATCAACTAAATTGAAATTCGGTTAAAAACACATCTATGTCACTCTGAGCCCATTTACAAGTGGTGGAGAGGAGAGAATGCCAGAGACAAAGTTCTCCCCTATGTAAAACATAGCAGTGATCTAGTAACAGGGCTGGAGAAATGCGCAAGTTTTTCTCTGACTACAGGCAGAGACCAGGCTGGGCTCGACAGCAGTGAAAGCCCCCATCGTCCTCAGCAGTCACATGAACGCCGTAGTTACGATGTGCCTCAGATCACCTTGGTGCGTGTTGCTTCTACGTGGTCTGCAGATGTCATCAGGCCATCCAAATCATCTCCAATGCTGCTTTAGCCACGTCTGTATTTTCTCTAAGGACCCAGTGACATTGGCACTGATGCAAGCTCATTCTTTCTTCAAAGTGGCAGGATGCTCCCTGTATTGTGAAGTCAAGAGAAGGGAACTTCTACAAAGAAGAAATTTGTAAAACAAACAACCTCTCCTTAGCACCTTGTGAAGCACATCAGACAGGAGGCAATGCCACATCCAGATGGCAAGGTCCTTCCTCCGGACCTGAGACCTGCAGAGCCCAAAGGGATTAATATGTCAAGAGCTGTTGTTCTCGAAGTGTGCTGGCGGCAAAGGACATATTCTGAATGTTTTATTCCCACAACACTATCCATTGCCAAAAAGAGAACATGTTTTCCTGAATTAGGAAGTGTGTCTACAAGATACAAAAGCCAAGCAAATGGGTTCATTCTGCTGTAGCAATAAACTCATTGCAGGAAAAGATTGCTCATTAGCTTGAAACAAGTAGATTTCTGCAGAGACAGAAAACAAGCAGGTCTCCAGACTTGACTGGCTTCTTTCTCAGGAAAAGCATAAAATGGTCCAGCTTCTTTTTATCTACAGCTATAGTTACATCATCTTCACAGGTAACATTCTCTAATTTTAAAAAGCTAGAGCCGGAGAGATGTCTCGGCAGTTATGAGCACTGGCTGCTCTTCCAGAGGACCAAGGTTTGATTCCCAGCACCACAAGGAGGTTCACAACTGTCTGTAACCTCAGTCCCAGGGGATCTGATGCCATCTTTTGTCATCCTCCGGCACTCAGGTGATGCACAGACGTACACACCTACAAAACACCACCCATACACATAAAATATGCATAAATCTTTTCTAAACTATTCATCCAAAGAAATAGAAAAAATAATTCCTTCCTTAGGAATTTCTACAAAATGAGAACGTCCACTCATCTTTTGCTTTTGTGGTTTTGTTCTCTTTGGAGGTGGGGTAACTAAGGGCAGACACACGAAAACAGAAAAAGGTTCTTGGACGAAATTTGAGTTAATGAGTATGAGGGAGCAGATCAATCAGGCACGTCTCAAGGGTGAGAAAGATGCTTACTGTGATTTCAATGAAAGGTTTTGTTCTAAGAGGAAAAAATAAAGTGGGAAGTGTACAAGGTGTCTGAATCAGCAAGGGAACACTGCATATTTCAATTTAGTACAGGACACTGTCTTTCTAACTCCTACTTTCAACGTCCTAGCTGAACATGAAGTTAGACTCTTCCCTTGTAAGGAGTGACTTCTTCAGTTTCAGAACTCTTCTTTAATGGTTTTTCTTTTTTTTTAAAAAAATTGTTTTGAAGGTGTCTACTAATATAGGTAAAAGATTTCAGTTTTGCGATATGTATTTTCATATGTCTTTTTTAAGGTACAATATGTAAGTGTTAGGATTACCCCCCCAAAAAAAATGGTCTCAATAGCATGAAGAAAATTTCCCCATTCAGTGTGAGATTTCAGCATGATCAGAATATGGCCCCAGCCTGGGTCACTGCCCTGGGTACACTTATTCTCCAGGCACACTGCTTCCCTGAGTTGTCCTTAGGAAAATCATCGTATCCTGCATACTTTCTTTAGTTATACCTTGAACAGAAGTTAGAAGGGCCCTCTAGCAGACACGTCATAAAACACAAACAAGCTTATTTAAGTTCTGCTTTCTATTTGTGGCTTCTGCTTTTTAGGGAAACCATTGGTCTGAAACCAGATGGAAGAGAAAGCAACAATATATGAACAGGCAGAGAGATGAAGGGGAAGATGGCAAAGGTCACATGGCAAGGGTGACAGCTGTCCAATCACTAACTGAACCCCACACATCTTCTGCACTTTCCTCTCAATGTTTCCCCATTGAGCTTGCATCTCCTAACTAAATATAAAAAAGAGACTTCTTTGAAATGAACAGATCCCCTGATCCCCTGGTGCTTCCCTGCTTCTCCAGACTTCATAACCCAATAAGCTTCTCCCTTTGAGGTGAGCTACTGAGTAGTGGACACAGAGCCTATGGATTTTAGAGAAAGAAATAATATTTTCACATACAGTAAAGAAACACTGGGGATACCTGATCTGGACTAGCAGGTGGTTCTTTAGTGATTGGATCCTGAGAGAGAAAACCAGGAGATTAGAAGATAAAGAAGATAGGAGATAGAGAAGACAAGGGCTTTTGATCAGGAAGTCTGGCAAAAGTATGCCAAGAAACTTATTAAAAAGTATAGCACCTTACATACTATTTTTAGGGGAGAAATGGTACAGAAACAGCAGAAACAACCATACAGTGGGGTTAAGTGAGCAAGAGGCTGTAAAACAACGTTGCACAAGGAGAACACAGAATATCTCGAACATTATAGAACAAGCACACTGCAGCCTTGGGGCTGATAACCATAGCCCCATACAGTAGGAAAAGTTAGGTGTTCAGCATCCTAAACCATAACTCTCCGAAGGCCCTGGCCCCAGCGTATTACTGGCTCTGCTCAGCTGTCTTTCTTCTCCATCAGTCAGAACCTCAAGGAAAGCCAGAGTTGAGCAGTCCACCTCTAAACAGATACGTACCATATTTAAAACACTATGCCATGGCGAACAGTAACTAAGTGCTTTCCAGTGCATGTTTTTGTTTGCTGTTCAGAACAACTATGTATATACTTTGAACTTCATTTTAGTCCAGAGGAGAATGAGGCTTGGAGAGATTGAAAAGGTTCATCACACACACACACACACACACACACACACACACACACACAGAGAGAGAGAGAGAGAGAGAGAGAGAGAGAGAGAGAGAGAGAGAATTTCAAGTTATTTTCGTCTCTATACAGCTGGGTTGCAGGTTTTGTATTTTCAGTTCCTTTTATAATTTCCAGGCCCTTTTGCCCTAGAATTACACATATTTCTCTTGTTCTCTGGATCCCATGGTTCATTTTGCAATTTCAGCTAGCTGAGAACTCTCTTCTATGTGTAATGCTGAAGATTCACTGATTCTGTGAAATTGTTTGGGACCCACATGATCCTGAAATATTCTTATAGGTGGGAAAACTAAAGGGGTAGCAAAGGGGAATTCCTTATCATATGTCCCTATTCCAGGAAATTGACACTCTGAAGCCACAGTAGGAAATTTGTGGCAATGATGCCTACTAGCCTAGTTGTGCTTCTTTAAAATGATGATAGCCAACTTTCCATACTTTACAGAAGTCATTATTCTGACATTAAGGACTCTTCCTTTGGGGCTAGTTCCTAGGAGGTAGTACTGAAAATGAGCAGTAGGCAGTTGATAAATCTCATGGCTTTCCATATCATGCTAGGTAGTCATACTACTGAGGTATGGTCAGTTTTAATTTTAATTTGAGTATGAGGGTGAAGAACAAGTCAATGATATGTTCTACTCTGTATAAATTCACAAAATATATCTCGGAGTGTCTTTCAGTGAATAAACCAAACAAAAAATTTAGAATTAGTAAATAAAGCAAAATAAAATAACCAAACAAATATAAATAACCTATTTTATAGTGAACAAAATATGAAAGTACACACACATATAAATGCACTTAAATATTATAAATATTTTTAAGAGATGGATCTATCTTTGTGTTCATAAAAAAATAATTAGTTCCCCTAGAGTTGAACACAATGTAGCTTAATATTCTTAAAGATATCTAGCAATTGATTGAATTGATTCATCTCAAAATTACAATAGAAAAGAGTCTTTGAAATGACAGGCATTGAGAATCATTTCTGTGCTAGAATAAGACTCAGTTTGGCCAGCCAGCAGACCAAGGAAGACAGGGCTCTCCACACTTGTCCTCTGACCACCTCCCAGGCACAGGGGCTATGTTTCTTCTCTCTCAGGTAGACAGTGATCCTGTGGAAGTACTTCCTCACAGCCACCACGGGGTCTTCCTGGATCAGGGGAGATTCCTGCACCCCGACCTGCTGCCTCAGACAGGCTTGCAGGTCCTGGAGCTGCTGGTGGAGGCCGCTGCAGAATTTGTCTAGGAGGGCTGTCTCCCAAGCAGAAGAGGAGTCCTTTGAGCAGAAGAGGCTCAGGACCTGCTGGGTCAGCTCATTCAGGACAGGGATGGCTTGAGTCTTCTGGATCTGCTGGACATCCTCCTTCTCCAGAGGGAATCCAAAGTCCTTTCTGTCCTTGAGGCAGGAGACAGGGGAGAGTCTCCCCATTTGTGCCAGGAGTGTCAAGGCTCTGTTGTTCCTGAGGTTATGTGTGTGAGGCAGGTCACATCCTAGAGAGCAGGTTGACCAGCAGCTCAGCACCACCAGGACCATCAGGAAAGCACAGGGCTTAGACATAGTGAATGTTGCAGATGCTGCTGGCTCTCTGAGCTATGGACTCCTGAACCTCTAGGTTTCCTACAACTCGTTTTGTTGCTATGACTTAAGTAAGGAATGTTTGCTTGAGGTTTAGATTTTTTATTGTCACCCATGTTACTTTCTACTTCTGTTTTTGTTTTCTTCCATGTATTTTCTACTTGGTTTAGAGCAGTATTTCTCAATTCTTTTATTTCCCTCCTCCTGCCTCCAGAGCCTTGTTAGATATTTTTTCCTAATTGCACTCATAATTAATTTTCAATAACAAATACAAGATAATATATTTATGCACTTTATCTCTTTGTTTTAGAAATAAGAGAAAAGGTGAAAATTTTTTAATGTTTTAAATTAAACTCAGCAATTACAAAATAATTTTAAGTAAAAAGTTATCTTTAAAAACTCTTGATATTTATGCTGACTTCCTAAAATCACTTTTGCCTTTATGCTTAGTACATTTTATTGCCTTATTGTGATTTATTATTGTATAAATTACTTATTTATTCATGATTTAGTGACTTCTAATGTAATTTATGTATTATATAAACTGTAAAAATCCTATTACATTTACAAATTTATAAATTTATAAGCCTATACATCTGTAAAGTGTTATCCTTAAGCATCTTTCAAAATTGCAGAAACTACTGAAATACACTATTTTCTAAAACTTTTTGTGTGTGTATATAAATTAAGTTTGTTTCAACTTCTCTCTCCACCTCCCTCTCCCCCACCCCACTATGTAAGTATATATGTGTGTGTGTGTGTGTGTGTGTGTGTGTGTGTGTGTGTGTAATGGGCATGGTGAAGGGTGCTCTCACCCATATGTGCATATGTAGAGGCCAGAGTTTAACCATGGGTGTCGTTTAACCTGTGCCAACTTCACCTCATTTCTTAAGCCCGAGTCTCACTGACTCACTGAACCAGACCTCTTCCATCTGGATGAGAGCAGTTGGCCAGCAAGCCTCCATGACCCTGGTTTGAATGAGATTACCCTTCTAAGGCTCTATAATTTGAATACTTTTTCCCAGCTGCTGCTGCTGCTTGGGGAGGCTTAGGAGGTGTGGTCTTGTTGGAGGTGATATGCCACTGGAGGCAAGCTTTGAGAGTTTAAAGATTCATGCCATTTCCACTTTGCTTTCTCTGCTCCGTGCTTGTATTTCAAAATGTGAGCTCTCAGCTTGCTGGTCCAGCCACCAAACTTCCTTGCTGTCATGCTTCCCACTGTAGCAAACAGACTCTTACCTCTCTAGAGCCACAAGCCAAATAAATCCTTTCTTCCATAAGTTGCCTTGGTTATGGTGGTTTAATCACAGTAATAGAAAAGTAACTAATACAGAAGTTGGTACCAGAAGGACTGGTTACATTTATATGGGTGTAATAAAACACCATAATCAAGACAATTCATAGGTGAAAAAGTTTATTTGAGCTTATAGTTGCAGAGGGTTAGTGTCCGTGATGGTGGAGCAAAGACATGGCAGCAGAAGCAGGAACCTGAGAGCTTATATCCTGAACAAGCGCAAAGCAGGGAAAAGCAGACTCCAAATGATGTTGAGTCTTTAAGCTCTCAAATCTTGGCTCTGGTGATATTTCTTCAACAAGGCCACACTTCCTAACTTGTACTGACCACCAACTGGAGACCAAGGATCCAAATGGAAAAACCTATGGGCGACTTCTCACTCAGACCATCATCTACCCGTCACTGTGCTCCAGGCTGTTGACAAGTGACTTATGTGGATACTGAAGATCTGAACTCAGGTCTTCATATTTGCTCAACAAGCACCTTACCCCATGGAGCTATCTCCCCAACACTGTCAGAAGTTTATAACTTCGCTTGCTGTTAGACTTCACTATAGACACGGTTAACTTCCTTTTTTCTCTTGAGAACTTGACACAATCATTCATGTGTTTAATTATCTTAGAAAAATCAATAAAGTGCAAACCATATGTGTTCAATTCATGTAATCACAAAACACTCAATATTCATGTTAAGCATAAGCCATATATATGATATCCAGTGGTAGGCCAAGGTATGTGAGGACAGAGATAAAGTCCAGAATAGAAACTCTGTCATTTATTGTCATTTGTAGCATTAATCTTGTATACATTTTACTTATGTTCTATGAATTCAGTGTCAATGATTTTCATAAGATATAGAAGAAAATGTAAAACAAGCCAAAAAAAAAAAAAGATTGTGTTAAAGTTGAGCTTTAGGGATCTATCAGTCATAATAGCCCAGATTATTTTTACAGTCCCACAAACCAATCTTCTAACACATGGGAGCAATATTATTCCCAATGAGAATATTCAATGGAGAGATCTCACTGGATTTTTTAAATTGCATTCATGCTCCTCAATAGCTTTCAGCAATCAACTACTAGTTAATTCCTTACAAATTATAGAAAAGTGGGGCTAATGCTAAATGTCAACAATGAAATGCAGATAAAACAAGATGAATAGCTGCACAGAAGCCCAATGGGGCATGTATGTGGTAGATATTCTTACCCCTATTATAGAAAGCAAAACACTTTGAATCCCCAATGATTGAGGACAAAAAGAAAACAAAGGCGTGTCTAAATAAAAAAGTAACCAAGGGAAGTAGCATCCCACTGGTAAATGATGTCAACAAAATGTAGCTAGCCAGTCTCCAGCAAGACAGAGAATAGAGATAAGAAGGTAGAGTAGAAGTAAGATGGTTGAAGGCATAAAGCTCAAGGTACCAAGCACAGAAGGCTTCAAAACAATCACTCACTAGCTCTTTTCAATCTTGCGAAATCCAGCTTTGACAGAGCCTCGAGGAAGGCTTCCCTACACTAAAAGACTGTACATGGCAGATCATCAAATGTACTCTCTGCTGACAAGAAGTGTTAATTACATTAAGTTCTCCCTTAATAAACTGATAAACTTAGAAATCAGTGTTGTTTTTATCTTGTCTGACAGGAAACTAAGTTCAAAGAATATTTTTCCAACAGAATAGTTTCAGATAATGCTAGAAGATATAAATAGTAAATAAAGACAATACTAATAAAGAAATAGCGCCACTGTATTGTGTATGTTAATAATCTGTCAGACATAATTCTCAGCACTTAAAAAAAACAGTCCTTGATTCTGAAGAGATGGTTAAGTGGGTGTTTTTCCAGAGCACCTTCATTTCTGGCTTCCATGGGCACCAGGGGCACGCATGTTGCGCATATGTACATACAGGCAAAATATACTGTACACATACAATATAATAAAAAATTTAAAATCAACCCTATTTTACTTCATAAAGATGCCCTAATTTTCCCTATCTTTCAGCCCTATTATATTCCCAGCCTAAGTCACTGGAGATGAGTGTGTAAAGCAGTGTAAAGTTGGCTGTGCTATAATACCATCTAGAAAAGAAAAAAATTAAAAGCACAAAAAGCTTATGTCACGTAGAGCCAGCCAGCACCTCGACAAATCCTACTTTGAACCCTCATCCCATCCCTCCCCTCTGGAGATGCCTCATGCCATAGAACAAGAGTTGATTCTAAGATGATCCATAGACGCCAGTAGTGTTCTGCCTAAATCTTGGCAGAGACCTCCTTCAGCTCCTTTTTCTCTTCTTCACACAGAAAAGCCACACTGCTTATAGAACATATTACTAAATTCCTTGAATGTTACATCTTAAGTTTTCGTTTTCTTTGTCCTCCATTTTCATAAGCTTGCATGTTTGGAAAATACTTGTGCTTTGGGTGCATATTAGAAATGTTTTTTAAGCCTGTGTATTACTGTCGATTTATTCACTTATCTAAACACTTTCAATCCTCATTTACAAGCCTAAGACTGTGGGTCATGACTGGGCTAGAGACAAAGCATTGAATCAGAACTAAATCAGTGAGCTAAGGCTGAGAGCTCATGCCTGGAAGGACACCTGAAAGGACACCTGGTATGGAAGAGGAAACAAGACAAGAGGAGAAAGCCCAGCACAATAAAGCAGGAGAAACAGAATGGCAAGACTGCATCACCCAGCTTGCCAACTGCTTGGTGGTTGGTGTCTCCAATCAGCAGCCTGGTCATATTTGTTACTGTTAAATCTATGGATTCACTTAGGTGAACCGGGCCCAAATACTGGCTGATATCAGGGCATATTAAAGAAGGTTTGGTAGTGGGATGGAGGGAGTGCATTTGCATGGGTGGAAAATATTTGTTAAAAAAAGAAAAGAAACATGGAAATGGAAGACGTTCCTCCTTTGCCTTTTCATTTTTCAAATGGACCATGACTAGCACAAAAATTGTCTTGGTTTCATTCCAGAAATAGAGATAGTGCAGCATATGGTAACCAGTAATTGTAATAGGATGGAAGATAAAGAACATGATCACCCCAAAAGACTCAGGAAAAAGATCTGCTAAAATTCATGAGAAAAGTTGTGAACAAGGGCTACGGAATTAGTTCGGAATGTCAAGTGCTTGCTGCACAAGCATAAGGACCTGAGTTGGGACCCCAGCGCCCATGTAGGGCCAGGCACTGTGGGACACACCTGCATATCGTGTGTACTGGTGCAGGAGGGCAACAGGAAGATCCTGCGGGCTTGCTGGCCAGTCCGCCTAGCTGAAAGAGCTCCGGGTTCAGTGCACACTCTCTTAAAAAGTAAGGTGGCAAGAATAGCAGAAAACAGATGCTGACACCCTCTATCCCATTCACTGACACACACATAGAGGAGTGAATGAACCCTCACACCTTCATATACGCATACACACACATTTCAAATAAACTCTGAAAGAAATATAGATAGATTTTGGGTGGTGGTAGTGTACACCTTTAATCCCAGCACCCAGGAGGCAGACACAGATGAATCTGAGTTCAAGACCAGCCTGGTCTACAGAATGAGTTCCAGGATGGCCAGAGCTATACAGAGAAACCCTGTCCTGAAAAACCAAAAAAGAAAAAGAAAATATATAGAAAGGTTATACGGTTATATCTTAACACAATAAAGTCTTTATATAACAGGTACAAAGCCAACAACAGACTGAAAAGTGAAAGAATATAAGGAGCCTGACAATAGTTAGTCTTATAGCTCTTACTCAATATAGTACTAGCAATTTGCTAGTCAGAGCAATTTGCCAAAACAAAGTAATAAAAGGCATCCTAAGAGGGATGAGGTCAAATTATGCCTGTTGGCAACAAAGTGGTTTTATACACAGAAAACCCACTTCCTCTCATTATTAACAGTAAGTAGCAAACTACACTGAGCACGCTAGTGTTTAATTAATCGTAGTCATGTCCTCTCTGCTCCCTGAGGGCAATCACCATTCAAATGTCTCTCTTACTCATGAGTGCTCCTTGCCAAATGTGCTGTCTATCATTTAAATGCTGCCAATGCCTTTTTAGATAGCGTGAAGACAGCTGTCTGTATTATCATTTGGTTTCCCGCCTATGGCACTATTTTCGATAGATTACATAGAAACTATGAACAATGTCTCTTATTTTAAAAAATAGATTAAATCAATTCTAGAGAGTAGCTCTAAAGGGAAATGTAAAGAGCTAAGGCATGTGTGTACTTGTGTACAATTTCAGAAGTATAAAATGACATCCAGGATCAAACACCTAGGTAGTTGTGCTAGAATTTAAGAGACAGATTAGCACCCAGATGACCTTTTATTTCAACAGTGGGCCTTGGATGAACACATAGTGTTTGATTGGGCAGCTGCCATTTTCTGTGAGAGTACTCATTTTTCACCCCACTGAGAGAAGTGCTGAGGTCATGATCTGGGTTCCGTAAGTAAAGAGTGGAACCAGAACTGGTATAAATACAAACCTGCAAGTCTTGGACATGTTGCATGGGAATCCCACAGACCTGCTGCACCCTCCATGCGAATGGAGTTGCCCATGTACTGAAGGTGTAGCTTCTAGTTTTTCTATGCTCTTAGTGTGGCCTGCCTTGAAGCCATAGCTGGCCCACAGGAGCCCTGCACAATTCCTTGCCAAATCAGTAATCTGCCAGTATTTTCTCGTTCTAAGATTATATTTGTAGGCTCCCTCAAGACAAGTAGACAGTAACAAATCCCAAAAGGTTCAGGCTACCTCTGTTCTCCTTACACAACCTGAAGACCTAAAATTTTTAAAGACCTAATCAGTAACTGGAATTTCTTGTTAACTGTTTGGTACAGGAAATGAAGTGAGGCCCTGATCATGGAGAATTCATCCTGGCTGCTAGAGATGTGCCCAAGAAACCAGTATCTATGGAACAATACATAGCAGTTGTGCCTGGTGCATACTGGAAACCTCAGTGGGTTAGAAGGGAGATGTAAGACCCAACTTTGATAAACTGAGTCTCAATTACTAATATATTACCTCTAGACTGTAAATATTCACTCAACTCAAGGACATTTTTCTGCTTCAGTTACAAAAGAAACTGTACTTTTGTGGAGAAAGAAATTGAATTTTATAAGTAATAATTCAAACTTCTCTTTTCAGACAATTATTAGGCTGCCAGAAGTTATGCTTTACAAATATGGTCAGCTTCCATTTTCTATTGCTTCTGTTCTATTGCTTAAACACATACTAATAATCAGAGAAACAAAGTACCCTTAAACCTTTAATCTGTTCTCAAATCAAGAAGGAACATTAATCCCATTTAGTCATAAAATCTTTGCTACCAGCAATTTACTTATCCTTTTGTGTTTGTAACTTAAATATTTTACTTTCTCTAATTAAGTACTCTGTCAGTTGAAACAATTCTAATTGAAAATTAGAAAGTCTTCCAAGGCTCTAATGGAGAACATAACATCAGCTGAAAAAAACCTATTTTACTACTCCATTCTCTAAGAAATCAGATGGTTGTTGATTTGGTCTTAGCAATTGCATGAATTAGAAACTAACATACAAAATCATCAGCTTTGACAATTCAACAGCAATCAAATACATGTCCTTTCTATAAAAATCTATTTCCACTTCTGTACTAAGTGTTTACCTATGTTTTCTGAACTGTCAGTCTTGTGGGGGTGTGGACTAGAGAGCATTCACTTACAGCAACAAGGACTGTGACAGGAAAACACAGGGTCATGGAGCATTTGGGGAATGTGAGGGTTGGAGGAAGCTTCCAGAAGTCACTGGTAAACTGGCATCTCAATAGTCTTTAGACCTTCACCAGGCAACAGGGATTATATTATTGAAGGCTTTGTAAGAAATTAAGGTGTTGGGAGTCCACAAACATAGTTATTGGAACTACAATAATGTTTCAAACACCATACTGCTGTAACAAGTAAAATCAGATTTTTCTTGTTTATCTTTAATACCTGCCTTCAAGTTAGGTTCCACATATTGTATAGAAAGAAGGGTGGGAACCCATTTGAAAATAGTGATTGTATCACGGGAGATAATTAATCCATTTAGAAATTATCTGTGGGGTTGCAAATTGCTAAGGGCACAACTAAATATTAAGACTGAGAGCTAAACAAGGGTATTAAAAAGATAGTGCTTGTTAAACCAGGCATGGTGGTACACACCTTTAATCCCATCTCAGGAGGCAGATCTCCATGAGTTCAAGGCCAGCCAGATCTATACAGTGAGATCCCATCTCAGAAAAAAAAAAAAAAATTTATTGAAATGTGAGATGCCTTAGAACCAAGCTCTAGACAAAAACTTCAGAAAAAGACAGTGATCACTACTTCTGATGATCTTGCTCCATATGAACCACAAAATGCCATGATGCCCTTTGTGATCACAGCAGAGATAGGTCTAGAAACTTTAGCTTGTTCTAAGAATGCACTCCTTTCAATGGAAGCCATTAGCTATAGACCAATGGGAACAAATATCCTAATAAGTTTAACTTCTAGTCAAACCAAGTCAGGTTTCATCATTATTCAGCCATTTAAATACAACAATGAACTATTCAAAGACACAGATACTAAATATCAAAATCAGTGTGAAGAACTCTGCAACATCCATTTTAAAAAAGATGAACGGTCTTATGGGGTCACACTAAAAAGTAATTAACAGTAGTATCTTGGTGAAGTGAACATTTAAATGTTTATTCTTTCATTTGTTAAAGAAATTACATTTAAAATATCAATATAGGGAAGTGTAAAAACTATGGCACTATCATGAAGTTAAATATTGTATGGATACATTTTCAAACAACCTGTTTGAATTACTGATTAAACAAAATTTAAAATCTAAACTAAAGTGCTGGGGCTGAGGAGATGGCTCAGTCAATAAACTGCGTACCACACAAGCACAACTCTTCATTTGGATTCCAGTACCTATGTAAAAATCAAGAGTTGTAATTCCACCACTGAAGAGATGTAGACTGGAGCATGCTCAGTGCTTCCTGGCTAGCCAGCCTTGTTGAATTGATGAGCGTAAGATTCAGAGACCCTGTCTCAAAACAGAGTAAGGTGGAGAAGCAAATCTCCTTCAGCTTCTAGCCTGAGCACACTTACACACATGAACCCACACACACGTCACATACACACATGCAGATACATGAACTCATGTATATACATGTATACACATACACATGAACCTGCATACACATATATACACAGGAACCCACATGCACACAAATTATAATATGCCTTTGTCACAACTACTGCCTACCTAATGAATACTTTAGTGTAAGGCAGTTTTAAAACACCTCCTTATAACCCCAATATACAATTCTTTTAGATTTATGAGTGTTTCACCTGCATGTATGTATGTGAATCATGTACATGTCTGGTGCCCATAGAAGTCGGTATGGAGTTATTTATGAATAGTTAGGAACCTCCATGTGGGTGCTGGATATTGAACCCTAATCCTCTGCAAGGGCAATCAGGGATTTTAAGTACTGAGCCATTTCTCTGATCCTAAGATGCAAACTTGACAAGGTCCACAGGTTAAGAGGATACATGAATCTTATAGATGTAAACTTACCTCCAAAGTCTTGTCAGAGGACTTTAGTTGAGCTAAGGACATTTTGTGATGTGTAGAAATGTTCTTCATAAGAACAAAGTACTTCAAGAATAAGACAGAAAATTTTTAATATGATCAATGTACAAACTATGCTAGAAAGAAAAAAATTCAAGTTTGGACTTAGCTGCATGAAAATACAATTTACCTTTTTGTTTTCTAACAGGGTCTCACTATGCAGCCTAGACAAGCCTTAATCCCCGTTTCTGTTTCCCAAGTCTAGGATTACAAACATGGTCTACCACTTCCAACAGAATCTGTTTTTCTTAAGACGCATTTGATATTAAAAAAAAAAAAAAAAAAAAAAAAAAAAAAAAAAACCTCCTGTCCCCTCCAGATCCTTCCAAAGAAAGCTAGGTCCAGGGCGGACTGCAGAGATTGATGCATCAACCAAAGACCATGCATACAGACGTCCTAGACCCCTTACTCAGATGTAGTCCATAGGCAGCTCAGTCTCCATGTGAGACAGTCTCTGACATGAACTCAGTTGCCTGATCCTTGATCACTTCTCCCTTGTGGGACAACTAGCCAGCCCACAGAGGAAGAGGAATCAGGCAGTCCTGACAGACCTGATAGACTAGGGTCAGACAGTAGGGGAGGAGGACTTCCCCTATGCACTAGGGGAGAGGATCGGGGAGGAAGAGGAAGGGAGGGTGGGACCAGGAGATGAGGGAGGGGCCTACAATCGGGATACAAAGTGAATAAATTATAAAAATAATAAAAAGAAAAAAAATGAGAGATAAACTCCATGCTCAATCATCTACACATGAAAAATTAAGCAAGTTATACTGATAGTAGTTTTGTGAAACTTGAATTGGCAGCTTTGAATATTTGCCAATGTCTCTATGTATGTCTAAGATGCACCCAAAATTCACAGGAGTTATGGTTGGCATGAAAAATCAAGGATAACTTTTACTTCGTTTTATTTTCCTGTTCATTTTGTAGGACAAACTTTATTTTTATACCAGAAAAGCTTTGCTGAAAACTTACTGGGAAAACTAAATGTTAAAAATGCTTTGTAATGATATATGCTTGTCATTTAGTAACCTAAAACTTCCATCTTAAGGGGAATTCTGGTTTTAATTAGTCATAGTAACATAGTCTGAGACAGCTACTTGTACAATTATCAAGAGAGCCATCAACTACAGAGCATGGAAAGTAAAAAGAGAGGTGCATGTATGAGACTGAAGGGTGGTGCAGACAGAGCGAATGCTTACCTGGTTGAGGAGTACTTGTTAATTAAACAAGAATGTTAAATGTAATGAGTAGAGGGCAGAAATCCTTTTTTAGCAAAAGAAAGAAAAGCATGTATAGAAAATAAGCTGTGCAATATCACCTCAGCATGTAACAATCAGAATGAAAAAGTAATATATCAATTCTGTGTTAAAAATAAACCATAGGAAAGCTATCCAAAGCTCAAAATATAAAAGAGAGAAATTTGGTTTCAAAAACTAACTAAGAAGCCTTCAATTGTAAAACTAAAAGTTTAAGATTGGGGGTAGGGGAAAAGGCAACACAGAAAATATGAGTTAATAATTTTATTATATAAAGAGATCCTGTAACTTGATATGAAAAACAAAGCAACTCCAAAAGGTAAGAGATATGGACATTTTACCAAAGAGAAAATGTAGCCATTCAAACTATACAAGCATTCAATCTTGCTATTAAAAAAAAAAAAAAAAAAAAAAAAACATCAGGATGCCACCTGTCTATTTAATACACAAAGTTAGTAGCAATTTTTGCCTTAACTTCTAAAAGTACTCAAATATGTTTGAATAAAAAAAATGGAGTCATTGAAAAAACATAGAAAGTATGAAAATTTATGCCAATGCAGAAATCATAAACAGCATTAAAATGAATCAACACTTGTATGGGCAGTAAATTTCAGGTGCCAGAAGCCAAAATCTTTTCCTTGGTTAATTACATTAAGGGACTGTCACTGGCATTGCTCCTGATTTACACTCTGGCACTCCCAGGACTATGCTACACACACATTTTTTTCCAGGAAAGTACATACTCAGTATCACTCATTACCAAGGAGACCACTATAATTCCATTTGTCTGATAAGGTCCCTTTAAATTTTTCCCATGTAATTCTCAGCCAGAAAGAATTCCCACAGTATTAAAGGCTGAAGGCCTACTTTAGCACAGCCTTAAAGAAACCAGCTGGCTTCTTAGGGGATCTGACGTTGGTCCTGTCCTTGAGTCAAGGCAGAAAAGGCAAATTTCTAATTTGATGCAGAACAGAGGTCTATCTCTGCTCAGATCAGTCTTGAGGCAGGATGCTGATCAGCTACAGCAGCACCGGAAATCACTCAAAATCACACAATAAACATGTCAGAGTGACTGAGACAGGAAAATAAATGTAAAACCCTATAGCTTTGTTCAGAATGTTTCTTTGCCTTTCCTGACTCCCAAATTTCACAAGAAGTTAATGAGAAAAAAACAATTATTTGAAACCTGACTTACTAAGTAATCTATAAGCATGTAACTACAGAATATACAGAAAAACTAATTAAATTTCATTTAAAGAAACAATTTCATTAAATGACAAATTTGGCTGTCAATTTAATTAGTTGTAGCCCTTAGCTATCCAAGTTCTATTTAAGACACTAACTCTCTGGTATTGAATTTTCATTGAAATAAAATTAGCTGCTTTCTGGAAGAAAAAAAAGTAATTTTCACTACAGTTGAAGTTTCTATCAACTCTAAAAGTTATGTACACACAGATTTTTCTGTGAGCATGTATATCTGATTAGTGTACAAACATTTTAAAGTTTTTTTCTCTCCAATGAGATAACAAATCCTGACCTACTGTTTCTTTTAGTTAGTATTTTTACTATTTCTGTCTACCTAAGAAACCTCACATAGCCTAGTTAACAGATTGTCAAAAATTATACAAGAGGGAGGTAGCTGTACCTTGGCAACCTTTTGTTATTTTAGGTTAGAATACGGGGCCTCCACTTGATGTTTCAGTCAAATCAAAACTTTTAATTTTGTAGAATAGACATAATTACACATTTACTATGATTATCTAAATTTAACATATATAACACCACAAAAGACATCTAATTTTCTGATTTTTCTATGTATCTTTTTCACTTGTTAAACAACTGAATATACTTAATACATTTTTCAAAATGCACTCGTTAGACATTTAATAAACATACTAAGCCAAACAAGAAAACCTACCTAAGTTACCTTTTTGTCTATTAACTGTAGTAATAAGAGACAATTGAAGAAGTATAAGATCACCCATAATACACTGAAAAGGTATTACACCTTGGATCTAAGAATGATCTGAAGGTGCTGAAAGAGGTGATTCTCTAGAAGGTGACCCAGGGTTTTCTTCAGGTGGAAAAACTGTGAGAGTACAAGCCCGAATGCCACCAAGTGACTCTGGAAGATCAAAAACTTTATGCCACTCATCTTTTTCTGGATCGTATTTCTGGACAATTTCCACCATGCAACGGTTATTCCAAGAATATCCACCAACAACATAAATTTTGTTTTCAAAGACAGCAACTCCAACATCACTCTGACCCCTTAGCATAGCAGCAATTGGTGTCCACTGGTCAAGAGTTGGCGAGTAGTATTCGCAGCTTAGAACATCATCATAATCACTTGTCCCTCTGAAGTGGTTGCCACCAATGACATACAGCTTGTCACCAACTGTACACATGCAGTGCAGCCCTCGGACTGTAGTCATGGGGGCCTTCTGTGTCCATTTGTCTGTGTCCGGGTCAAAACACATTAGCTCATTTTGAAAAGTGTCATGCGTAATTCCTCCTGAAATATACATTAAACCCCCATATACTGTTCCTGCATGGCCATAGTGGGGTTCACTCATTTTTGCAACATAGCTCCATTCATTCATTCTTGGGTTGTAACATTCTACTGTAGCAAGTTCACCAGCTGCACTGCGCCCACCAACTGCATACAAATGTCCTTTGAGGGCACTCAGGTGAAAGAATGTGCGCTTTTCATTTAATGATGCCACCTGCATCCATTTATTATACCGAGGGTCAAATCTGAAAACTGTGTCAACGGCAGTTTTTCCTTTTGTGTCATAATTACTCTGACCACCAACTACATAAAGGAAATTTCCAATAACAGCAATGCCATGCTGGTATCGAGGGGCATCCATGGGGGCTAACGATTTCCATTCCTGGGCCCTTTCATCGTACATCCGTAATTCTTTACTGACAACTAGCTGCTGCCTCAAAACTCCTCCCAAGGTAACCAAATGAGTAGAATCAGATCGAATGGCAGTTCTGTCTGACTGCATTACTGGCTGCATATATGGCATCATTTGGTAATTGCTTGCTTCCAAAAGCAAATTCACACAGGTATTGTCTGTTCTCATGAAATCTACTGTCTGCACGTAGTTGATGAGGTCCTGTGGCGTCATCAGTGGAAATCGAATGTTCTTCATTAATTTTGCAGCATAGTCCATCCGAGGGTCTTCCAGCCTCAACCAGCGGCAGGCTGCCTTGAAGAGTTCAAGTTCAGAACAGTGCTTGAGACTATTGCTGGAAAGCACAAAGGCAAGCCGTTCAAAGGGGAGCTTTAGAAACTCCCCAGTGCTCAACAAGGCAGTGAAGTTCTTCAGGATGAAATTATTGACGTATTTATCCACTTCTATAAGATTGTAGGTGTTAGCAATCCGTCCAACCTCAACACAGTTATCTAAAGAAACGCCTGATATAAGAAATACTTTACAAAAATCCAAAACCGGTAGGATTTGCAGGAAACTGGCAGCTTCAAGAGTGTCCTGAAGATTGTCCATATTAAGAGACAGTTTTGCAGTATAAATAAAATCAATGATTTTCTTCAGACCAACCTTGTTCACCCCATGAAGCTTAATGCACATTAAATCTTGTTCTTTCATTCCTCCTGTGAACATGGCCTTGAAATAATCACTAGCGGACGCCATCATGGCTCTATGAACCGGGAATATTTCATCTCCATCTCCAGGTACGAGAGTCACGTCACAAAGCAGCCCTTCTATTCTGAGCTGATCAAAGCCTTGCAACACGACAGAACTGTGCGTGTTGCTGGTAAAAAACCGAGTAGTTCCTGCCTTGCAAGGCTGCAAGTGGGCAGAGACGCCCATCTCGCCGCTGCCGAGAGACACCTTCATGTGAAAGCCCTGCGCTCGCAGCGAGCCGCAGGCCGCAAACGTTACAGAAGAAAACGCTCTGCGGAAACGCTGGGCCACCGAAGGGCAAGCGGTCGCCGCAGCACCGCACCGGGCACGCCGACGCCCGCCCCGCAGCAGGACCGACGAGCACCGCGGCCCTCAAATCTGACCCGAGGGCGGGTGAGTCATCACCTGAGGCAGTTACAGGACCGCTTCACCCCGTCCGGCCCGCGCTGTCGTCCTCCGCCGCGGCGCTCAGGGCGGGGGAGGGGCCGACACGGACTGCGCTCCGCGGCCGCCGCCCTCCAGGCTCCGCACCTCAACGAGCCGCGGCTGCGCCCTCTACGGTCCCCGCCGCGTCGCCGCGGCCACAGGCTTGGCTCAGAGCGGGGCCTGGAACTCTGGCTTGGGCCTGGAACGGCGGCCTAGCCACGACACCGAACCCGTCCTTCCGGAAAGGCCGAATCCCAGGATCCCCCGGGCTAGGAGCGGCTGCACAGCTGGTGCGCCTGCGTGGCTGGCCTGGCCGGGAGACGGTGGGGGCAGGGCGCGGGGGGGACTGGGGGCGGGGTTACGCGCAGCCAGCGAGGCCTGGGGAGGGGCCATGATGTAAGCTTACAGGAATGCGCGTGCGTGAGCCAGCGCCTGCTGTGCGATGTTTTCTCAGCACTTTTTAAGAGCGCTTTCTTTTTAAGATGTGCGCTTACTGTCTCGTGCCAGAACAGCAACGAAATGCAGCCTTTGTCCAAACTGAAAAGAAACGTGGCAGAAGAAATCATTGTATTATTTTATTTTATTTTTCTTCAAGAACAGTTTTACAGTTTGAATCACACTTTAATAAGCACACCAATTAAAATGTTGGTTGTAAAAGTTTTTTTAAGCCTTTAAAACACATGACATTTAACTTGTTACCAAATTTTGGTCCTAATGATATATTTTAACTATTTTATCGGGAGAAATAATGCCCTTATAAATATTTTTTTCGCTATTTTGTTTTTCAAACACTTATTTTTTAAATTAAAATTTTATTTTTTTTTATATTTATTACAGTTTATTCACTTTGTATCCCAGCTGTAGGCCCCTCCCTTATGCCCTCCCGATTCCAACCTCCCTCCCTCATGTCCTCCCATGCCCCTCTACAAGTCTCCGAATAGGGGAGGTCCTCTTCCCCTTCCATCTGACCATAGTTTATCAGGTCTCATCAGAACTGGCTGCATTGTCCTCCTCTGTGGACTGGCTAGGCTGCTCCCCCATCAGGGGGAGGCGGCCAAAGAGATGGTTACACAATTTCCCAAAAGTTAAAACGTGTTATAATTTACTTGGTCCACTGTTTTCTCCTGAGTGTACAATCCTTGTCCTCTCTTGTCTTATGGAATCTGTAATAAGCTTAGAGGATTTGGAGACAAAACTTTATCCTTTTTTGGATAATGATAATATTTGGTAGAATATTGAAGTCAATGTTTCCAAAATATTGTTACCATGAATGCTTGGGTTTGCATTTCCCTTCGGTGAAATTTCCCTTTTATGGGTATTTTTACTAACATGTGGTTTTTTAGCTAATGGCAGATTTTAATTTTGATTTGAAAGTATGTATATAACTTGCCATAATTCTCTATTCTCCAAAGTTTGAAGTTATTACTGTCTTTCAATTCCTTCTAGGGTTTACTTGTATGAAAACTAAGAATATACATATATTCTTCTCTTCCACTTCCTGGTTCTTTTCTAAATGGCATATATACTGAAACATATAAAAAACATATATAAAACATATAAAAAACATATATAGATTTTTTTTCAGTTTATTTTCCAAAATTGGTATGGAGAGCTTATGCACCATAAGTTACTTAACTGTGAGTGACTAATCTTCCTCCCTTCCTCCTTCCCTCTTTTCCTTGTTGTTTCTGATGAGTTGCAGGAACCCAGGGAGACTAGTAGAACATTTTTTCCAGCTGCTCCAGCAGATCTCCATCCTGTTTAATACAAGAGCTTTGTTGAAACCAGACTGGTCTTGAGAAATTCTTACCAGCAAGGGACTTTCTGGGAGGGTGTTTGGTACAGGAGTTGGGGTGAGCATTCCCTCACCGGCTGGGAAATGTGGGCTGACTGTGAAGAGGCACTTCCAAGGGATTACTTTCTACCAGGAAAAGAAAGAACGAGATCACTGCCTGAGAAGTTATTGGAGCAAAATCATGACATCAATCCTTTCACTATTAAGCTTGCAAGGTTACTAGATGAAAAACCAGACAAGAACGTTAATGGCTATTAGGGACATATGCTCCTCATATTCCAATGTTTAATTTTTTTTTTAATGCTCATTGGTGTTTTGTCTGTATGTGTGACTCTGTGAGGATGTCAGAAACCCTGGGACTGGAGTTACAGGCAGGTGTGAGCTGCCACTTGGGTGCTGGGAATTGAACCCGGGGTCCTCTGAAAAGCAGCCAGTACTCTTAACCTCTGAGCCAGCCACCAGCATTTATTTTAAAAGACTATCCTTTCTGCTTTCATCATGAAATGAATCCATTTTGTCCCTGCATTTGGTGGCCATGTTAAACAGTATGTGTTAAAAGCATCTACTTAGGGCCATTCAGCTGCAGTGTTTACTCTTGTACTTTATTATAACAACTCCAATACACTTACTGTACTTTTCATTTATTATATCTTAGTATTTAGCACATTGGAGATCATGTTCACCTTCACATCTCACTAGTAACAAAAACATTTACCTTCATATTTTAATTAATGTTTTTATTCAAGTTTTACTTTTAGACACTTTACCTGTTTATTCTTAATTCAATGTCAAGGCTGGTTCTTTAATCTCAAATGAAGCATGAAGGTTCCAGTATAATCAATTTACAAGTAATACCTGAGGCCAGGCTGTGGTGGCGGACACCTTTAATCCCAGCACTCAGGAAACAGAGACCAGAAGATCTCTGTGAATTTCCAGGCCAGCCTGGTCTACAGAGTGAGTTCCCAGACAGCCAGAGGAACACAGTAAAACCCTGTCTTAAAAAGCAAACAAACAACAACAACAACAACAATAAGCCAAGTAACACCTGGTCATGATAGCTTTCAGATAAAATAGAACATGGTTTAAACAGTTGGGACCTCATTTTTCTCATGGAAAATTTCCTTTATCGGTAGGAAACATAAAATTATTAATAATTTTGAAGCACAGTCTCACTGTGTGGTGCAAGCTGGTGTTAGAGATGCACATCACCACTCTAGGATCAGATACTCAATTTTAATTACATCATATGCTAACATTGTTGGCAAAATGAAAGTGTCCTCATTACCAGAAACTGGACGGTTTGACCTTGACACCTGGATATATTGTCTGGGATTTACAGAAAGATGTGGTTAGGAGTTTTAAGTTGGGAACTACACTAAGGATGGTCAGCAAAAGCCCAAGGATGAATGAAGTCAGAGTAATTGAGTAGAGATGAAATTAATTTACAAAGTTAAATCATGAGAACTTGACATTGCAGTGTAGGGAGTAAAATGAGGAACTTGAAAGAGCACTGGAATGGAATGGCCAGAAAATAGGAAGATGGTCCAGAGAAAGTAGTGACTAGAGGATGGGTTAGAGAAGAAACACATCTAAAAGCTATTGCTTTGGGGCCAGTGAGATGGTCCAGTGCCATTCTCCATTCAGTGGGGGCCTGGATTTCTGCTGGGCTCTGGCACTCAGCTTCCAGACAGAGAACCAGATCCCATTTCTCTCAGGGGCAGCTACAGTGCCTTTGAGTGAGGCCTGAATACACTAAGCTGGGGAGCGGAAAAGGTTTTCCACAATGTTATAGTTTGGCTCTTTCAGCATGAGATCGCAGGTGGCAATGAAAGCTCCAATGTGCTTTGGGCCAAGGTCCATTCCTGGTTGGCTTGTAACCAAGACACAGGCCTGGCAAGGCCGGAACCCAAGGTTCCAAAGGGTGGGCCCGGTGAGACCCAGCAGAGGATAAATGATGAATCTCAGACAGTCTTGAAGTGAGAAAGCAGAATTTTTATTCATATGTAATTAAGGGCAAGATAAACCCTAGGCAAAGGGAGGGATTCCAAGGGTAAACGTGTTTGATTCTCTGGAGTCAAGGGGTCAGGAATACATATCACAAAAAGAAAAATACAGGCCTTAATTATCGTATGGTAGGGATCGGGAGGGGAAGTGGCCACAGGATCTCCGAGTACAATTGAAGGTCACTGCTGGACTAAGATCCTTAGCAGGTGGGCCATTTCTAGGAATTCCTAGAACAGTTTTCTTACTAGGGAAGGGTCTGGCCTGTAATCTGTCCTGAAGGCTATGTGACCTCCTTACAAGATCTGGAATTACCCAGATAAGAGGAGATAAAACCCTGATGAGAAAAAGGAGTCTATGATCATAGACTAAGCACAAATAAATAAACTTCAACCTTATCCAGCACAGCCCCACAGTCCGGTATGATTTCATATGGTAGAAGAGTTACCTGACTCCCACAAGTTGTCCTGTGACCTCCATGTGCATGCACGAGAAGCAGATATAAGGGGCCAACATGTATTCTTTTCCTGCAGTCAGCTCTGCTGAACCAAGAACCCTGATGAATGATCTATCTACGCTGAACTAGGAGATAGACAGTATCTGAAGTTCTGATGGTAAAAAAAATTGTAAGCAGTTTTCAATAAGCCTCAAGTTTGATGCTGCATCAAATATCTTTTAACAGTGAATTCTCAGCATCAAAATTTTATTGGTATAAGCAATCTCTTGACATTATAATTAGAAAAGTATTTTCATTGTATCTTTGGGTTAGGACTGCAACATGATTCTTTACCTATGACACAGTAGTAAAAAAGAAATTTTACTTAATATTAGTCTAGACTCCAAGTTTCCTAATCACCCCTTGAGAAAAACAAGATAATTATCACATAATAAAATTAGGAGATTTGGCTTCCAAAAAAACTGACAGTCCGGGGCTGGAGAGATGGCTCAGTGGTTAAGAACATTGTCTGCTCTTCCAAAAGATATGGGTTTAATTCCCAGCACCCACATGACGGCTCAAAGCTGTCTGTAATGCCAATTCCAAGGGATCTGACAACTTGACACTAATGCACATAAAATAAAATAAAATAAAATAAAATAAAATAAAATAAAATAAAATAAAATAAAATAAAATAAAATAAAATAAAAATAACAAAACCTGACAATCCATAGAAAACCTGCCTACTAGTACTTTAGCTAGTGGAATCTCCTGTGCACACCTTTCAGAAGTCTGAAAGCCATGGAGAGTTTTCTCGTTCAGCCAGCATATTGAGAGCACAGCACAACATTTAGCACGAGTCTAGCTTCAATAATTTTCTTAATAAATAATATTTTTGTAAGTGACCTCTTGTGGCTTTAATCACATTCATACAAAAGATAAATATTTGAGACAGATGAAATTCTAGATTTTGAGCTAAATGTAAAGAAAATCTGACATTCCCATGTGAATCTCTTCTGAGTATTATACTGGGTTTTCAAACTCCAGGAAACATCAGCATCATGGGGCTATTATTCCAAGAGTGTAGGTGTCGCCTTTGCACCTTGGGGTCCACCTTGGAAATATGAGAATGATACATATGTAAAGAAAGGAAAGATAGAGAAATTTAGTTTTATTTAGTGCAATAAATACATAGTGCAAAAATACATAGCATGGTTATTTGAATTGGGTGTCATCCACTAAAAAGAACAGAGATTTTACAGAGCATATGGAAAATCTGTTTACTGCAACTGCCAGAGATCAAAATGAACAGCAATGGAATAGTATGAATAGTATGCCATCGCACCAGGGCTCACTAAAGTCCACATTGGCAAAGGCCACTCAATTGCCTGGCTTTAGAAAATGAGTTTTGATCCCCACTTTCCATATGCTTTGGCATGGTCTGCCTGAAGCTGTTTTTTTGTTGTTGTTGTTGTTGTTGTTGTTGTTTGTTTGTTTTCCCCCCTTTGGTATAGTCTTCAGCCACCAACACACAAGGATTGAAGATGTTCATGTTCTAATTAGGACAGTCTGTGATTTACTCAATAAAGTACTTGTTCACACTAACATTTTCTCTTTTGAAACTTTACAGAAAGAAGGGCTTGATGTAAGAACAGCCATTTGACACAAGGTCTGTGGTGTGTTTTAATTGGGTAACAGACATTATCCTATTCACTAGTGCCTATTAGGAGACGAGTCACAATTCCTCTCCTTCAAGGGACTTCCATCTTCTAGGGGCATGAAGCTCCTCAGATATCTGGTTTGTTTTATTAATGCAGACACTCCCAGTCCCCATTCCTAACATGTATCAGTGAAAGCCCATCCAACTCTTTATGGTGTGTGCCCTCAGCTCTTTTGGTATTAAAGTGGAAACTTTAATACCAAATGGGTTTATTTCATCTTACAAGACACACCATTATGATGGGAAGTCAGGGCAGAAATCTGGAGGCAGGAACCATGAAGGAGGGAGTGTTGCTTACTTGCTTGCTTTCTATGGCTTGCTCAGCCTGCTTGCTTGCTTCTTTCCTCCCTCTCTTAAAAGATGTATTGATTTTTATTTTATGTGTGAGTGTTTTGCCTGTATGTTCACCACATGTACACCTGGGACTTTCAGAGGTCAGAAGAGGGTGTCAGAACCCCTGGACCTGGCATTACAGACAGTTGTGAGCTGCCACACGGGTGCTGGGAATGAAACCCAGGTCCTCTGCAAGAACAGCAAGCCACGTCTCCAGCCCCTCTGGTTGCTTTCTTATATAACCATGGCATCGCCCACAATGGACCATGCTCTTCCATGCCAATCATTAGTCAAGAAAATGCTACCCAGGCTTGCCTACAGGTCAATCTGATGGAGGTGTTTTCTCAGTTGGGGGTCCCTCTTCCAAGATGACTGGCTTGTGTTGAGTTGACAAACTACTAGCTATAACATCAGGTATAGTATATTCAATAATCAATGTCGTCAAAATATTATTTAAGATCATAATATAGTCATCAGGGAAAATGCTCCAGTTCACTGTGAATGCCAAAACTCTCAATGGACCTGCAATCCATATGCAGATTCTTTCTCATAAGACTTTTAAGCTTCTGCTACTGTTTCTGGTATGCCTTCTGTCCACGTACCTACACCTTCTAGAAATCATTAGCAACTGCACTTCTGGTGAGCATGTTTCTGTCATCCCAGAGTTGGTAAAGCTGATGCAGGAGAATTTTGAATTCAAGCCACCTTGGGCTACGTGGTGAAACCCTGTCTCAAAAGAACCAAAAACACAATTTAAAAAAAAATCAATAATGAAAAGTCCATACTTTATATGAGTCAAGACCAACCTAAAGAAGTAACTTTATCTCAAGGGGAAAAGGCAGAGTTGCTGCTCAGGGGGAGGGGGAGGCTCTTCCTGAGACATGGGCGTGTATACAACACACACAACTTCTGTTAAGAAGTTGCATCCAGTTTTTTATAAAATGAAACGGTTATACGTGCCTTGAAAACACCCTTTTCCACAAAGGGTAAATGCCATGCCATCTGTTTTTCTGTGCCTGCTGGGTCCTGTGTGTGGCCTTGCCACTGGTGTGGGGGGTTCTCATATGGAGATGGGCAAACTGTGACCAGGTCCTCATGCAGCTGCCTCCAGCTGTCACAGTATGGTGATTTCCCACAAGCACTCCATAGCAAAGGTCTCTCTTCACCTTCTTTCCCAGCAGATACCATGTGAGTGAGGTGGTAAACCCCAGAACCACTGCAGAACCTGGGCTTGTAGGAGGCGCTGGGCACTCCCAGCGTTTCCCATACATGAAAGGAACTTCTAGTGTTGGGAGTCACATGACTACAGAGATGTGCGGTCTATGTGGCAGTACAGCGCCAGTTGGGAAAATCTTTTCACAGTAGAAATGTAAACTTGAACCAAGAGGTCATTAAGATGACACCGACATGTATTTTCACGTGTATATATGTGTACATATGCACAAGTTGTGTGTGTGTATATACATACAGATATGTAATGTTCTATTATACCTTTCCGTTATGATCCTCCATTTTGGAGTGATGTAAAAGATGCGCTATTCCAGTCCACCCTGTCGTTGTGATGAAACAGACTAAAGGCAGCTTTAACGGTCCCTCATGGAGGCAGGAACATGGAGGTAGGAACTGAAGCAGGGACCGTGACCACAGGGGAATGCTGCTTACTGGTGTGCTCACAGGTTCACATTCAGCTACCTTTCTTATATAGCTCAGGCCCTGCTTTCTAGGAATGCCACTGCCCATGGTGGTCTGGGCCCTCCTACATCATTTAGCAATTAGGAAAATACCTGGCAGACATGCCTATAGACCAATCTGATGAAGCAATTCCTCAATTGAAGTTCCCTCTTCCCAGGTAACTCTAGTTTGTGGCAAGTCAACAAAAACTAAGCGACACATAAATATAGATCATATGTGCTTTAAATATGATGGCTAGCTGATTAAAAAATGGCAAAACCAAAGCTGTGCAGGTATGCAGGGGTGGTTCAGTATATGGAAATCCATCAATGTGATCCAGCATTTAAACAAACTGAAAGAAAAAAAAAACACATGATAATCTCCCTAGATGATGAAAAGCATTTGACAAAATCCAACATCCATTCATGTTTAAAGTATTGGAGAGATCAGGGATACAAGGCACATATCTAAACATAGTAAAGGCGATATACAGCAAGCCTATAGCCAACATCAAACTAAACGGAGAGAAACTTAAAGTAATCCCACTGAAATCAGGGACAAGACAAGGCTGCCCACTCTCTCCATATCTCTTCAACATAGTTCTGGAAGTGCTTGCTAGAGCAATAAGACAGTTGAAGGAGATCAAGGGGATACAAATTGGAAAGGAAGAAGTCAAATTATCACGATTTGCAGATGATATGATAGTATACGTGATTGAGCCCAAAAACTCTACCAGGAAACTCCTACAGCTGATAAACAACATCAACAAAGTGGCTGGATACAAAATTAACTCAAAAAAAAAATCAGTAGCCCTCCTGTATACAAAAGACAAAAGGGCTGAGAAAGAAATTGGGGAAACAACACCCTTTACAATAGCCACAAATGACATAAAGTACCTCGGAGCAACCCTAAGCAAGCAAGTCAAAGACTTGTGTGAAAAAAATTTCAAGTCTCTGAAGAAAGAATTAGAAGAAGATATGAGAAGATGGAAAGATCTCCCATGCTCATGGCTTGGCAGGATTAACATAGTAAAAATGGCCATCTTACCAAAAGCAATCTACAGATTCAATGCAATTCCCATCAAAATGCCAACACAATTCTTTACAGACCTGGAAAGAAAAATTCTCAACTTCATATGGAATAACAAGAAACCCAGAATTGCTAAAACAATCCTCTACAATAAAAGATCTTCTGGAGGTATCTCCATCCCTGATCTTAAGTTGTACTATAGAGCAACAGTCTTAAAAACTGCATGGCACTGGCATAGAAACAGAATGGTGGATCAATGGAACCAAACAGAAGACCCAGAAATAAACCCACACACTTATGGACATCTCATCTTTGACAAAGATGCCAAAACCAAACAATGGAAAAAAGATAGCATCTTCAACAAATGGTGCTGGTCCAACTGGATGTCTACATGTAGAAAAATGAAAATAGATCCATACCTATCACCCTACACAACACTGGAATCCAAGTGGATCAAAGACCTCAACATAAAACCAGACACATTAAATCGGCTAGAAAAAAAAAGTGGGGAATACCCTAGAACTCATTGGTACAGGACAAAACTTCCTGAACAGAAGAACACCAACAGCATAGGCTCTAAGAGCAACAATCAATAAATGGGACCACATGAAACTGAAAAACTTCTGTAAAGCAAAGGACACTGTCATCAAAACAAAACAAAACAACTGCCTACAGATTGGGAAAGAATCTTCACCAACCCTTTATCTGACAGAGGACTAATATCCAGTATATATAAAGAACTAAAGAATCTGAAAAGCAGCAAACCAAGTAATCCACTTAAAAAATGGTGAACAGAGCTAAACAGAGAACTCTCTGTAGAGGAATATCAAATGGCAGAGAAACACTTAAAGAAATGCTCAACGTCATTAGCCATTAGGGAAATGCAGATCAAAATGACCCTGAGATTTCACCTTACACTCATCAGAATGGCCAAGATAAAAAACTCAAGTGACATCACATGCTGGAGAGGTTGTGGAGAAAGGGGAACCCTTCTCCACTGCTGGTGGGAATGTAAACTGGTACAACCACTCTGGAAATCAATCTGGCGCTTTCTCAGACAACTAGGAATAGCGCTTCCTCAAGACCCAGCCATACCACTCCTAGGCATATATCCAAAATATGCTCAAGTACACAATAAGGATATTTGCTCAACCATGTTTGTAGCAGCTTTATTTGTAATAGCCAGAAGCTGGAAACAGCCGAGATGCCCTTCAACTGAAGAATGGATACAGAAATTGTGGTACATCTACACAATGGAGTATTACTCAGCAATGAAAAATAAGGAAATAATGAAATTTGCAGGTAAATGGTGGGAACTGGAAAGGATCATCCTGAGTGAGCTGTTCCAGAAGCAAAAAGACACACACAGTATATACTTACTCATATAGCCATACAACATAGGATAAACCTGCTAAAACCTGTACATCTAAAGAAATTAAGCAAGAGAGAGGACCCTGACTAAAACACTCATTCCCCATCCTGAAAAGCAAAGAGGATGGACAACAGAAGAAGAAGAAGAAAACAGGAAACAACCTAGGAACCTGCCACAGAGGACCTCTGAAAGGCTCTGCCCTGAAGACTATCAAAACAGATGCTGAGCCTGATTACCAACTGCTGGGCAGAGTGCATGGAACTTTATGTAAGAACTGGGAAATAGTAAGAGCTGGAGAGGACAGGAACCCCACAAGGAGAGCAACAGAACAAGAAAATTTGAACACAGGGAACTTCCCAGAGACTCATACTCCAACCAAGGTCTATTCATGGAGATAACCTAGAACCCCTTCACAGATGTAGCCCATGGCAGTTCAGTGTCCAAGTGGGTTACATAGTAATGGGAAGAGGGACTGCCTCTGACATAATCTGATTGGCCTGCTCTTTGATCACCTCCCCCTGAGGGGGGACCAACCTTACCAGGCCACAGATGATGACAATGCAGCCACTTTTGATGAGAACTGATAGACTAAGATCAGAAGGAAGGAGAGGAGGACCTCCCCTATCAGTGGACTTGGGGAGGGGCATGCCTGAAGAAGGGGGAGGGAGAGTAGGATTGGGAGGGGAGGAGGGTGGGGGTTATGGGAGGATACAAAATGTATAAAGTGTAATTAATAAAATAAAAATAAATAAGTAAATAAATAAAAAATGTCAAAACCAAAAGTGTGCAAACTACAGTTTAAGCTCCCAAATTCCACCACACATGTCAATGAAAGTCATCACAAACCTACAACCTAATATTGTACGTTATCACTCTACAATATTAGAACTGTCTGATAATTCTTTCTTCTTGTTATTTATTTTATTTTTATTTTTACAATTTATTCACTTTAATATCCTGATTTCAATTAAATTTTTAATTTTTTTACATTAATTGTATTTTATTTGCTTTTATATCCTGATTTTAGGCCTCGTCCCTCACCTTTTCCTGGTTCCATCACCCTTCCTCTTACCTCTCTCCCCCTCCCCTAGTCCATTGAAAGGGGGAGTCCTCCTCCCCCACTATTTGACCCTAGCCTATCAAGTCTCATAAGGACTGCATGCATCCTCTTCCTCTGTGGCCTGGCAAGGTTTCCCCACCAGAGAAAAGTGATCAAAAAGCAGGCAATCGAGTTCATATCAGAGGCAGCCCCTGCTCTCCTTATGAGATTGAGCAGCCTATAAGCTACATCCGAGCAAGGAGTTTAGATCCTCTTGTGCATGTTCCTTAGTTGATGCATCAGTCTCGGCAGGACCCCATGGGCCAAGATTTTTTTGGCTTTGTTGGTTTCCGTGTTGGAACTCCTGTGTTCTCTGGGTCCTTCTATCACTGCCTCACCCCTTCCATAAGACTCACAATGCTCTGCCCAAAGTTTGGCTGTGAGTCTCTGAATCTGCTTCAATTCCCTGCTGGGTGGAGTCTTTCAGAGGACATCTATGGCAGGCTCCTGTCCTGTTCCCTCTCTTCCACCATTTCTGGTATCTATCCTGTTTTCCCTTCTTCATGAGAATTAAGCATCCTCCCTAGGGTCCTCCTTGTTGTTTAGTTTCTTTAATTCTGTATATTTTAATATGTTTATCCTATAGTATATGGCTAATATCCACTTATAAGTGAGTATATACTATAAGTGTCTTTCTGCTTCTGGGTTACCTCACTCAGGATGATCTTTTGTAGTTCCATCCATTTGCTTGCAAATTTCATGATTTCCTTGTTTTTAATTGCTGAGTAGTATTCCATTGTGTAAATGTACCACAATTTCTGTATCCATTCTTCAGTTGAGGAGCATCTAGGTTTTTTCCAGATTCTGGATATTATGAATAAAACTGAAGTAGCCCTGCTGTATACAAAAGACAAACAGGCTGAGAAAGAAATTAGGGAAACAACACCCTTCATAATAGCCACAGAAACCATAAAGTACATTGGTGTAACTCCAATCAAGCAAGTGAAAGACCTCTATGAAAAACTTCAAGTCTCTGAAGAAAGAAATTGAAGAAGATATCAGAAGATGAAAAGATCTCCCATGTTCCTGAATCAGTAGAATTGACGTAGTAAAAATGGCTATCCTACCAAAAGCAATCTACATATTCAATACAATTCCCATCAAAATACCAACACAATTCTTTACAGACCTTGAAAGAAAAATCCCCAACTTCATATGGAAAAACAAACAAACAAACAAACAAACAAACAAACAAAAACCAGAATACCTTAAGACAATCCTGTACAATAAAAGTTGTTCTGGGGTTACCTCCATCTGAACTACAGAGTAACAGTAATAAAAACTTCATGGTACTAGCATAGAAACAGAATGGTGGATCAATGGGATCCAATAGAAGACCCAGAAATACACCCACACGTCTATGGATACTTGATTTTTGACAAAGAACCTAAAACCATACAGTGGAAAAAAATGCCATCTTCAACAAATAGTGCTGGTCTAACTGGATGTCTACATGTAGAAAAATGCAAATAGACCCATATTTATCACTCTGCACTAAAGTAAAGTCCAAGAGTATCAAAGACCTCAACATAAAACCAGACACACTAAATCTGTTAGAAATAAAAATAAGGAAGAACCTAGAACACATTGGCACAGGAGACAACTTCCTGAACAGAACACCCACAGCACAGGCTCTAAGATCAACAATTATTAAATGGGACCTCATGAAACTGAAAAGCTTCTGTAAAGCAAAGGACACTGTCATTAGAACAAAACAACAAAACAACTGGGAAAAGATCTTCACCTACAGAGGGCTAACATGTAAAGAACTCAAGAAATGAAACACCAGCAAACCAAATAATACAATTTAAAAAATGAGGTACAAAGCTAAACAGAGAATTCCCGATAGAAGAATGTTGAATGGTGGAGAAACACTTTAAAAATGTTTGACATTCTTAGACATCAGGGAAATGCAAACCAAAACAACTCTGAGATTCTATCTTACAGCTGTCAGAATGGCTAAGATCAAAAACTTAAGTGACAACACACGCTGGCGAGGATGTGGAGAAAGGGGAACACTCCTCCATTGCTGATGGGAGTGCAAACTTGCACAAACACTTGGGAAATCAGAAAATCGGGAATAGCTCCACCTCAAGATCCACTCCTGAGCATATACCCAAAAGATGCTCCACCATACAGCAAGGTCATTTGCTCAACTGAAAATTCTCAAAATGTGTCTGCAATTTCTGTTTAAGTATGAGGAAGGGCTGCCATATATACCAGAGCAAAAGCTTATTATCAGTTATGAAAATCAGACAGGATATGATATTTGAGGAGAGTTTACTCAGTCAGATATGAGACTTTCCTCTGCAACCCCTGCTTTGAGTTCCTCAGGCTCCCTCTCACAGTGTAGTTAAGGGATGGTGTCAGCTTTGACCTCATGGCAGGCGGGAGGCCCCAAACCCCATTCTTTCCTTTCTCCCTACAGCTGCTCATTGCCCAAAGAAGACCTGTGCTGCCGGAAGCTGGACACTTGGCCTTTTATGAAACAATACGACCCCAGAGAAAGGTGATATTCCGGCACTGGGTCAGTTTTTGTTAAAGAAAAGGCCTCGTGTCCTTTGAAGCCAACCTGACTCTGAACTTTGCGGCCTCCTAGGGTGTGGATAACAGGAGCCAGCAGGGGGCGCGCTCGCCCTCACCCCCCCCCC
>NW_026589682.1:0-1638 GCF_907164565.1 Psammomys obesus
CATGTTTATGAACATCTTTCTTTAAGTTGGGAAAATTTTCTTCTATGTTTGTCTTGTAATATTTTCTGGACCTTGGAGCCTGGAATCTTCTTTTTTGTCTATTCCGATTATTCTTAGATTTTGTCTTTTGATGTTGTCTTTGATGTCTTTGATTTTTTTATTTGACATAGATTTATTTTTATTTTTATTAATTATACTTTATTAACTTTATTATCCCTGTAGCTCCCTCTCCCCTCCCCTCCCAATGCAATCCTTTCTCCCTCTTCTCTGCCCACACCCATCCCCAAGTCCACTGATAGGGGAAGTCATACTCTCCTTCCTTCTGATCCTAGTCTATCAGTTTATTTTTTAATTTTTATTTTTTTAATATTAGTTAGTTTGTTAACTTTGTATCCCTGCTGTATCCCAGTCCCTCGTTCCCTCCCAATCCCACCCTCCCACCCTCATCTCTTCCTTGCCCCTTTCCAAGTACACTGATAAGGGATAACTTCATCCCCTTACATCAGAAACTGGTTTATCTGGTGACTTCAGGACTGGCTACAAAGTCCTCCTCTGTGGCCTAGAAAGGCTGGTCCTCCCTGGAGAGGGGGGGGCGAGATCAAAGAGCCCACCATCAAGTTCATGTCAGAAACAGTCCCTATTTCCCTTACCAGGGTCCTCATTGGATACTGAGCTACATCTGTGCAGGGGCTCTAGGTTGCATCCATACATGGTCCTTGTTTGGAATAACAGTCTCATAAAAGATTCCTGTGCCCAGATATATTTGGTCCTTGTGGAACTCCTGTCCTCACCCAGTCATATTATATTAACCCCCCCTTTTTTTGATTCCCTGGAATCTGCCAGAGGTTTGGTTATGAGTCTTAGTATCTGCTTTTATAAACTGCTAGGTAGAGTCTTTCAGAGGCCCTCTGTGGTAGGCTCCTGTCCTGTTACTTGTTTGATCCTACATCCAATGCTCATCCCATTTGTCTTTCTAAGTGAGGATTGATCACCATACCCTGGGTCCTCTTTCTTGTTTATCTTCTTTAGGTGGATAGATTTCAATATGTTTCTCCTATCTTATAGGTCTTATAAGTATATACTATGTGTGTCTTTCTGCTTTTGGGATATGTCACTCAGGATGATCATTTCTAAGTCCCACCATTTGCCTTCAAATTTCATTATTTCCTCCTTTTTAATTGCTGAGTAGTGTTCCATTGTGTAAAAATACCACATTTTCTGTATCTATTCCTCAACTGAGGGACATCTGAGTTGTTTCCAGGTTCTGGCTATTACAAACAAAGCTGCTACAAACATGGTTGAGCACATGTCCTTGTTGTGTACTTGAGCATCTTTTGGATATATGCCTAGGAGTGGTATAGCTGAATCTTGAGGAAGCACTATTCCTAACTATCTAAGAAAGCACCAGACTGATTTCCAAAGTGGTTGTACCAGTTTGCATTCCCACCAGCAATGGAGATTTCCCCTTTCTACACAACCTCTCCAGCATGTGTTGTCACTTGAGTTTTTGATCTTAGCCATTCTGGTGGGTGTAAGGTGAAATCTCAGGGTCATTTTGATTTGCATCTCTCTGATGGCTAAGGACATTGAGCATTTCTTTAAGTGTTTCTCTGCCATTCTGTATTCCACCACTGAGAA
>NW_026589683.1:0-2474 GCF_907164565.1 Psammomys obesus
AATAAATGCAGGAGAGGATGTATTGGGAAACGCACCTCCATTGCTGGTGGGAGTGTAAAGTTGTACAACCACTTTGGAAATCAATATGGCCCTTTGACAGATAATTAGGAATAGTGCTTCCTCAAGATACAGCTATACCTCTCCTAGAAATATAGCTGATAGATGCTCAAACATACAATAAAGAAATTTGGTCAACTATGTTCATAGCAGCTTTATTCCTAATATGAAGAATCTGGAAAAACCCTAAATGTCCCTGAACTGAAGAATGGATGCAGAAATTGTGGTATATTTACACAGAGGAATATTAGTCAGCTATTAAAAACAGGGAAATCATAAAATTTTCAGGCAAATGTATAAACTAGAAAAGATAATTAAGAGTGAAAGGCAACTCTAGAGTCTGGGATATACAAAGAACAGCATCGCAAAAGCCCTAGACTGCTGAAAGAATGCTGAAGCTTACAAATGAATTATGCAAAGACAAACAGAGAAGGACTACTACTATAATAATGCTCTTTATGATGTGACAATTAAAATACCCAGAACAAAAATGATGTTATTGTATTCAGGTAACTACTGAATCAAACATCATATCCTATTCATAAATATTCTTGAGCTAGTAAAAACATTAAACATATATAATAAAAATCTCCTGTACACAGATTTCCCTGGGACAGCTGTCCTAACATAGGGTTAGATAAAGGAGAGACTCCCTAAGATTGTATGCATTAGGCAATGCTGACAACTTGATGAATCTATTTCACTAAGAGATTCAATAACTCAAATGATGTGAGAGTCTAACTTACTGTAGTCCTCAGTTTTCTCACCAGAGCAACCCTTTCTCTTTTGAGCTGGCAGCACTTATCCTCACACACACACTTAGGGAATGTCAAAGGTAGGGTATTTGGATATGGGGCTGGCAAAGAGGATGCAGCTCCAGAAAGGGTCCTGGCTGATCAAAGCTATATTTTTTCCCACAGGCCCTTAGCTTCTCCCCACAGGTGTCTTGTTTTCTATCGCCATATGAAACCTACAAGAGAGATTAAGGAGGTCGAGAAAGGCAGTACTCTTCATTTCTGTTAGGATCATGTCACCAGTGAATGTTTAATTTTGAGGGAAACCTATACCTTGCTCTGGAGATAGATATCTTTGAGAGGCTGGGGCTGAATGCAGTCCGAGGGGGAAGCAAGTTGTTGCTCTTTGCCAGTGCTACACTTGTGAAGAGAGGGAAACTGAATAGTAGTGTTCCTTTTTTCATTGCCCTAACACAGGGACTACTTTTTGAAATGATACATACAGTTTTAGCCTTGATGAAATAAAGCATTTTGGGGTAGTTATTAAAGGAAGAGGTAATGAAATATTAGTGACAATAAATAGTTCCAGTATCCTTGGGACCCCAGCGCTTGGGTGCTGAAGGCAGGAGGATCAGAAGATCAAAGTCATCCTTGACTTCCTAACAAGTTGAGGCCAATCTAGGCCTGAACTAGATAGATGAGACCCTGTGTCAAAGATGTTTTTATTCTCTTATTCTGCTTGTAAATTAATTCATCCACTGACCTAAATTTTTGCTGTATTTGCTAAAGTAAGTTAGAGTCTTACACTCTTTTGGGTGTTGAATCTTTTAGTGATGTAGATGACTCAAGTTGTCCTCGCTGAATAATGCATACAATCTTAGGGAGTCTCTCCTTGATCTAACCCATGTTAGGACATGAGTTCTAGGAAAATCTGAAAGCAGGAGATTTTCATTATCCATGTTTAATGCTTTTGCAAGCTCATGAATATTTATGAATAGAGTATGATGTTTTATTCAGTACTTACCTGAATACCATAACATCACTTTTGGGCTGGCTATTTTAACTGCTACAACATAAAGAGCATTAGTATAGTAGTAGGTCTTTTGTCTTTGTCTTTGCATAATTCATTTGTAAGCTTCAGCACCTATTCAGCACTCTAGGTATTACTGAGATGGCATTCTTTCTGCATCCCAGGCTCAAGAGATTCCTGTCTCCTCAGAATGCTTGGAATTACGTGTTCAAGTGGCTCAGCTTGCCTTTTCTTTCTATGTCTCTCTCTCTCTCTCTCTCTCTCTGAGATTCTCCAGAATTATCTAGCTATCCTTGATATCCCTCTGTAGACAAGGCTGGCTTCAAAATCAGAGATCTACCTGTCTTTGCCTCCCAAGTGCTGGGATTCAAGTCATGGTCTGCCTTTGAAACTTTCAACTCTTAATAAAAACTTGGGATCACAAATGGTAAGGAATTGACAGTGGTCAGAAATTTACACAGACAGAGAGGCAGGCAGATCTCTCTGAGTTTGAGGCCACCCTGGTGTATAAAGCAAACTCCAGGACAGTCAGGTCTCCAGTACATTCAAAGAGAAAGCATGCCCCAAGGTAAAAGAAAATAGCCCATGTGATTGTAGAATTAGATCAAATGTCCTAATGTGGCATCCAAAAGATTGTTGCTAGCCTCAGCCCA
>NW_026589684.1:0-58383 GCF_907164565.1 Psammomys obesus
ATATCAAATGGCAGAGAAACACTTAAAGAAATGTTCAACCTCCTTAGCCATCAGGGAGATGCAAATCAAAACAACCGTGTGATTTCACCTTACACCTATCAGAATGGCTATGATCAAAAAGTCAAGTATTGGTATAATGTTCTTTTGGAATGTATACAATTTACCCTTGTTTATTCAAATGCTGATTTCTCTATCCCACTATCTGGTTTCAATCCAGACATTGCATTGTAATGTTTATTCTAAGCATCACCTGTCTCAAGTTTGTGTAAACATGACACCATTTGTTCTCTATATTATCAATTAAACAACCAGCTGTGCAATGGAAAGTATGGGGTTGGGCATCTTGGTCTGGAGAAAAAGGAGAAGGAAGCAAGGAGGAAGCAGGAGAGAAAAGGAAAATCTGCAGGAGAGGTCTTGGAATCACTTGGAGAAATGAACTGGACCTAAGTAAGATATGACTAAAAGCAAGTATAATGGGTAAAATCTGAATGGTAGGAAACTATAAGGGCTTGGAGGTTTAGGATGGAGTAACTATTGCCCAGCATTGTGCTCTAGGCTAGTTAAACAAATCCTAGTCTCTGTGTGGTGATTTGATTATACAGCTGTTTAGGAATAACCACTGCTTAACTAAAAGATATAAATATCATAACCTACAACACTTAAGTGACAACATATGCTGGAGAGGATGTGGAGAAAGGGGAATACTCCTCCATTGCTGGTGCAAGTAGAAACTTGTACAACCACTTTGCAAATCAATCTGGCACTTTCTTAGAAAATTAGGAATAATTTTCAAGATTATTTCAAGGGTAATATTTCAAGATCCAGCTATAGCACTCCTAGGCATATATCCAAAATATGCTCAAACTATACAGCAAGGACATTTGCTCAACCATGTGCACAGCCAGAAGCTGGAAACAACCTAGACGTCCCTCAACTGAGGAATGGATACAGAAACTTTGGTACATTTACACAATGGAGTACTTCTCAGGTATTAAAAACCAGTAAATCATGAAATTCACAGGCAAATGGTGGAAACTAGAAAAGACCATTTTGAGTGAGGTAACCCAGAAGCAGAAAGACACACATGGTATTTACACCCATAAGTGTATATTAGCCACATCATATAATATAAAATCATATACATAACTAAAATCTATGCTCCTAAAGAAGCTAAACAAGAAGGGATCTTAGGGAAAATGCTCTATCATCATTCAGAGGGTCAAACATGATAGACATCAGAAGCAGGAAGAGACAGGCCACAGGAGACTACAACAGAAGTCCTCTGAAATACTCTACTGATGGATGTATTGAAGTAGAGGCTGAGACTCATAGCCAAACTTTAGGCAGAGTGGAGGAAATTTTAGGATAGATGGGGGAGACAGAAAAACCTGGAGTGGACAGGAGCTTGCAAAGGAGACCAACAGCCATAAAAACTGAGCCCTGGGGCCCTGAAGAGAATGATACCCCAACCAAGGACAATGTAATGAGAGGAGCTAAAACTCTGGCTCAGATGTAGCCCATAGACTCAGTCTCCAATTGAGGTCCCTAGAAAGGGGAGCAGGGACTTATCTCTGGCATGAACTCTGTGGCAGGCTCCCTGATCACTTCCTGCCGGAGCCAGCCGGGCAGAGTCGAACGGTTCTTGAGTTGGGCGTGAGGATTAAAATTAATAAAATAAACACACAGCACACAGGAAACTTTTTAAAGGTCCAGACTCGACAGCCATGGCAAAAGGCAGACTGCTGCAGCAAGCAGTGCCAGCAAGCAAGCCTCAAGTCTCTGCCTCCAACTCTGCCTCCAGCCTTCTTCTGCAGTAACTGTCGGCCTGTCTTTTTATTATAGAGTTTCTGAGCCAGAGTAGAAACATCTCAGAACAATAGGTTAATTTGCACAAGGAACCTGAGGAAGAGGTATGACCCTCACAAGCTATCCCACCTGCTGTCACAAACAAAAGGAGATGGACTTGCAAGTTCTCTGCCGTTAGTAAAGGCCTGCTAAAAGTCATCTCTCCACCGAGATTTAAATATCAAAGCCGGCCCCTTGGAGTCACGGCTCCCGACAACTTCCCCCTTGGGGGAGGGATGTAGCCCTGCCAGTCCTCAGAGGAAGACAATGCAACCAGTCCTGAGGAGACCTGATAGGCTAAGGTCAGAAAAAAGGGAAGGAAGACCTCCTGTATCAGTGGACTAGGGGAGGGGTATGGTGGGAGAACAAGGTGGGAGGGTGGGCCTGGGAAGAGACAAGGGAGGGGGCCACAGCCGGGATACAAATTGAATAAATTATAGTAAATGATAATAATTAAAAAAAGAAAAAAAGAACAAGGTATCATATACTTGTATATGACAGTGTAAAAAGACATGTTTATTCAGGTACTCTCAATATTAACTATTTCTTTGTTTACCTTCCCACATATCACTCATATTCTCTGCATTTTCTGAAGAAAGTAACACTATTATTTTTTAATTTTTAGGGAGCCTAGTTGAATGTAACTGAATACATGTGATTTCATGTAGTAATATTTAATTGCTACATAAATTTATTTGAATTAAATTAAGATAATTTTAAATAGTATTATGTTTCTTTATGTAGCTAATTCTAATATACCTAACAATGAATGGCACTATAAATAGAACATGACACATTCACTACCAAAGACAAATAACTGAGAATAAGATATTTGGACAGAATAAGGATAGTGGACCAGGATTCAGGAAGTTAGACCTTTATTTTGTCTTGGCAGATGATGTTCTGATAACCTGATTCAGTTTTCCATATTATAGTTTGGCAATACCAATGTCTTCTTTGTTCTGTAGACTTAATATAAACGGCTGAAGTGAATTTTATAACTCTGTATGTAACTCAAGAATTTGACAATTTTCATCATTGTGATGATAATATAATTCAATGATTAGTATGAAAAATCGTTGATTTGAATTGTGTCTGGGTAATGTGCTATTGTAGTAACACAGACCATCACTAAAACTCTTTATATCTGAAAATATTTCAAAATAATAGTGAAGTATGAATTTATAAATAAAATATTATAATGATAATTTCAAAATCACAGTTATCCACATACATGTTTAATGTAAATATATAATTTCCAGACTCCATATAAATATTACTTAATTTTTCAACAAATATTTAAGTTCATTAGTAATTGAATGTTTTTTTTTTTTTTTTTTTTACTGCACAGAGATGCATCTTCAGCTAGGCGCAAGGAAAATTTAATTGAAGGTGCTATAAAAGTTCTCTAATATTCAGTGAAATAATGGTGGTGGAATGCTCTTGAGACCTAATTAGGTTTAGGAAAGTTTAGGGCTTAACTGCTCATAGGGCACTTGGCAACAGTTGGTAAGCTCCAGAGAAAGGCATTCTCCAAAGGAGCCATTTATAATGAACAATGATTTAGCATTGGCTGAGCTGGTTGACATCTTGAAGATTATATAGCTTTATGCCTTGAGGAACTAACAGCTACCTGGGATCCAATGCATTGCACTGTGTCAGATTGAGTTGATGGGTAAGAGTTTTGTGTTTTGAAAGGAAACATGTAATTATAGCCCCAAGGAATAAAAGAAACTTAAAATCACATTATCACCCACTCTTCTAGCCACTCTAGGCTTGCTTGTTCTCAGCATGCCAAACACTAATTTCAACCTTGTAGAAGTAAAAGTATTATGGAGGCTTTCCCATATATTTAAATATATTTAAATTAGTAAAGTCATACTATATGTTAACTTTTTCATTCTAAATTTCCCCAATTAATATAATAATACAAGAGTTTTATGGTTTTTTTTACATTTTTATTGTTTATTATTATTAGTTACATTTTATTAACTCTGTATCCCAGCTGTATCCCGCTCCCTTTTTCCCTCCCAATCCCATCCTCCCTCTCTCAGCTTCTCCTTGCCCCTTTCCAAGTCCACAAATTGGGGAGGACCTCCTCCCTTTTCATCTGGCCCTGTTTTATCAGGTATCTTTGGGGCTGGCTGCAAAGTCCTCCTCTGTGAGTCTTATGTTTTTGTTTTTGTTTTTTTGCTTTTACATTTCATTGTGTAAATAATGTTTTCAGGTCTGAAAAGTTTAATTAAAATGTTTTAAGAACATTACATTAAGGGAATTTATAAAAATGTGGACTATCTATCTGGTCCAAAATAAAAATCAGTATTAAAATAATTCTTGGAGCTATGCTGTATAAAATACTAATTTTAATAAGGATTTTTGAATATGATATGAGAAGATGACCAGAATAAGTTTAATGAGTTAACACAAAATACATCTTGGAAAACACTATATAGAGGACACACTGCCACTGTTCATACTTAGGTCAATTCCTATGATGTTTTAAAAAATTATAAAACTATTTTTATTGTTTCTTTTTATTAACAGAGTCTCATGCAACAAGGCTGGCCTAGAACTTGCTACATGGCAGAGGGTGGTTTTGAGCTTCTGTTAGTCCTGTTTTCACTTCCCAAATGCTGATATTTCAGCCATGCAAAACTCTGCCAGGATAAAACACCTCACTGAGAGTTACACAGCATTCCAGGTGATATGCAATATTTTATACACATTTCTCCAATGTCTGATTGATATGATTTCTATTATACCCAGTTTTTTATAATTACATATATAATATTTCTATAAAGTATTTCTCTTTAAGAAATATTTACCTTTGCATTTATTTTTAAGATAAGTATTGGAAAGTTGTAGAATAAAGGTACAACAGTTTGTAATTCTCTAAACCAGTGATCTTCCTAAAGTTGTGAGCATTAATATGGTACCTCATGTTGTGGTGACCCCACATAAAATTATCTCGTTGCTGCTTCATGACTGTAACTATTCTACTGCTCTGAATGATACAGTGAATATCTGATGTGCGGTCCTCTAAGTGAACCATGACCCGTAAGTGAGAACGCTGTCTTAGTCACTGCAGAGTCACTCTGTCACCTTGAACACATGCCCTGCGCTCTCTCTGGATGTCTGCAAGAGCTGACTCAGAGCGAGAGATGCGGTGATGATCCAACATAGGCTCACAAATGTATGAACATTACTTCTTGAATAATAAAAATAATAAAAAATTGTGGAAATTTTACGTTTAGCATAGAATATATGAAATGCATTTTGTCATACATATGCTTTCTTTTCATTTTTCAAACAATTTTTAATTTTAATTTTTATTATTTTTTACAATTTATTCACTTTGTATTCTGGCTGTGGTTGTCTCCCTTGTCTCCTCCCAATCTCACCCTCCTTCCCTCTTCTACCCCTATGCCCTTGCCCCAGTCCACTGATAAGGGAGGACCTCCTCCCATTCAATTTGACCCTAGCCTATCAAATCTCATCAGGACTGGCCGCATTGGCTTCCTCTCTGGCTTGGCAAGGCTGCACCCCTTACCTCTAGGGAAGAGATAATCAGATATCCTGCCACTGAGTTCATGCCAGAGACATCCCCTGCTCACCTTTCTAGGGAACCCACTTGGAGACTGAGTCTATGGGCTACATCTGAGCAGAGGTTTAATATCCTCTCCAAAAGACACACATGGTATATAATCACACATAAGTGGTTTTTAGACATATAACATAGGAAAAACATACTAAAATCTGTAGTCCTAAAGAAGCTAAACAGCAAAAAGACCCTAGGGAAGATGCTCAGTCCTCATTCAGAAGGGCAAACGTGATAGACTTCCATAGCAGGAGAAGACAGGGAACAGGACAGGAGCCTACCACAGAGGGCCTCTGCAAGACTCTACCGATCGAGGGATCAAAGCAGAGGCTGAGACTCATACCCAAACTTTGGGCAGAAGGCATGGAACTTTATGAAAGAAGGTAGAGATAAAGAGACCTGGAGGGGGCAAGAGTTCCAGAAGGAGACCAACAGAGCAAAACAAAACAAAACAAAACAACAACAAAAAAACTGGGTCCTGGGGGCCCTGCAGAGACTGATACCCTAACCAAGGACCGTGCTTTTTTTCTTTTTGGAAAATTTATGTCTGAAAATCAGAATGTATTGCCCATGTTCTATGATTTATTTGATTTTTTTAAATCCAGAGGCAATGCATAGTGTAATATATGGGTTATTGGTGAAAAATTATACTACGTAGATTAAAAATACATAGAAATAGGAGTGATTCATCTTTTCCTAGATAGATGATCTGTAAAGACAAAAATGTCAGGACATGACTTTTGTAGGCTATCGTCACAGACATTTTTATAGTCTTTATATAGGAAAACATGTACATATATATAACTATATGCATACATATATGGATCTAACAAATATTTCCTTAGTAACTAATAGATACTTGTTTATGGTAATTAGCACATACGTGTGTATAAACATGTTACTTTATCTTACCTAGCAGTCAACTCCTTTATGTATTTGTTTTAAAGTTCTTTTTAAAAGCTTTTAAAATAAATATTTTCTTTATTAGTAAGTTATTATGTATTTAAAAACCTAAATAAAGTTTTTTTCTCCATTTATTGAAACTGTAAATTTATTGAAGATGATTATGCTAAATTGACTGCCTGATAAGAATATATAAATAAATATCATTTTTATATGTAATATATATAGCCATATTTATGCTGCCCCATAATACTCTACAGTTCCTTTTGTCTCTCCCAGTACTCTCTCCTTCCATGTTCCCTATGTTCTCCCTGATTTCCTCCTGTTCTTGTTCCCACCCAGCCCTGTCCACCCGCAATATTTATTTTATTTCCCCTTCCCAGGGAGATTCATGGATATCCTCTTGAGCCCTCCTTGTTACTTAACCTCTCTGGGTCTGTGGATTTGTGGCTGATTATCCTTGACTTAATAGCTAACATAATCATTATTTATATTTATAATATATATTAAATATGCATATCATTATATATGTGTCACATATAATGGCTATAATTATATAGACTAAACTCATTATGTTTTTATGTTTAGGAATATAAGTATATACATTCCATATGTATTTGCATATTGCATTCTGTGTGTATGTGTATGCGTAAAACAACACTTAGAAAAAGAGGCCATGATAAAGACATTTATGGAAAACATAAACTCTGAAGGATAAACAATATTTGTAACCAATGAACTATCTGGAAAGTGAATAATACTTTTCTTAAAAATAATTAGCATTAAAGTAACATTTAAAATATATCAAAAATATTCACTACACTTTGCCTGTGAAAGCTTCATCATATTTCTCATAGAGCTGGTAGCATGGATAAGTGATTGGGTAGCTGAAGGTGATTGGGCTCTTTGATTGGGCTCTTTCCATGGACTGGGAAGCATCTGTATTCTTATAAACAAAAATGTATAAAGTAGGAAGATTCATCACGTATTTCCTCATCGCATACTATGTGGTAGACATTGAAGGTGTTACGATAAATGCCATACTAACATACCAAGAAAATAGATGTATATGGTATATATGTATGGTTATGTTATGGAGTAAATATAGCCTTCAATAGTACATGTTGCTAAAAATCCCTGCTTATCAAAGATATAGCATAGTCATGTTTATTAAAATATTAATTTTTTATCCTTTGAATTTTATACACATACACAATGAAACATGATAATCCACTAAATCTAATTAGCGTTAGCATTTGTTTATGGTTGTGAGATCATCCACTGAAGCAAGGGAAATCTTTATTTCCCTTGTATAGCCACACATTAAAAAAATTCTCTTTTCTCCAGCAACAATTGCCAATAATTCCCCAGTACAGGATGGGGACTTCCTTTCTGTATGGCAGACATTTGTCTGGTTGTGCTTTTGCAGTTTCTATGGAGGTAACTATGGCTGGGGTGAGTTAATGAGTGTGATAGTCATTAAACCATGTCTTTCTTTCACTGTCACATTCATGTGATCAAATGTAAATTCAGAAAGCAATAATTAAGTTTTATGTGGCTGAGCACTTTTTTAGTTTATGAAATGTGTCTGATCATATGGCGGTACACAGACTAATGGGAGAGTTCAGATACACAGATTCCAGGAGCAACACAGAAACATCACATGGACTTTGGAAATAGAAGAATCTATATCTAGATCAGCACTTTTTCTTTAAATAGTAATTATTGCCCTATAGATATGTTGTAACTGATAGTATTAGATTTGAGGAGAGCATGATAAGGAGGTAAAAAGGAATGGAAGCAACTACTGAGCTAGAAGAATATAAGGAATGTGATCCACAGTTACAGAAAGCACTATTTCTGCACTATGAATATCATACTACAATGAATTCAGGATTAATGATCTACCTTTATGTTTTTGTAGGGATTTCAGGTCTTGGGAAGGCTTAATATCCTGAATGGAGTTCTACAATTCTCCCAGTAATGTGACTGAATTTATTCTCTTGGGTTTCACACAGAATCCACGCTTGCAGAAAGTACTGTTCATTGTCTTTTTGTTTGTTTTCCTTTTTTTACAGTGTTAGCTAATCTGCTCATTGTCCTCACCATTTCCTTCAGCCCTACCCATTCAGCACCTATGTACTTCTTTCTCACTTACTTGTCCTTCATAGATGCCTTCTACACCTCTGTCACCACCCCCAAAATGATAATTGATCTGCTCTACCAGAGGAAAACAATATCCTTGGCTGGCTGTCTGACCCAGCTCTTTGTGGAACACATTTTGGGAGGATCAGAGATTATCCTTCTCATTGTTATGGCATATGACCGCTACGTGGCCATATGCAAACCTCTGCATTACATGACTATTATGCGGCAAGGCCTCTGCAGACTACTGGTGATGGTAGCCTTGATTGGAGGGATCCTGCATGCCACCATGCAAATATTTTTTATGATCAATCTGCCATTCTGTGGTCCCAATATCATTGATCACTTCATGTGTGATCTCTTCCCATTGTTGAAACTTGCCTGCAGAGACACACACAGACTGGGCATCATAGTGGCTGCTAACAGTGGGGCTATGTGTTTGCTCATATTTATGATGCTTCTCATCTCATACATAGTCATCCTGCAATCCTTGAAATCACATAGTTCTGAAGGCAGGCACAAAGCCCTCTCCACCTGTGGCTCTCACTTCACTGTGGTTGTTCTCTTCTTTGTGCCTTGCATATTTACCTACATGCGTCCTGTGACCACCTACCCTGTGGACAAACTGGTGACTGTGTTCTTTGCAATCCTTACTCCCATGTTAAATCCCATCATTTATACAGCAAGAAACACAGAGGTAAAGAAAACCATGAAGAGTTTGTTGAAGAGGAGTGTGACTTAGCCTTTTCTAAATGACAAGAAGGTAGTGATGTGTCAAAACAAGTAGTATTATGTTTGTGGTAAACTGTGGAAGAGGACTAACAAATTGCATAGATTATTAATATATAGGAAAAACAAAACTTCCTATAATAGTGTTTTGGGGCACTTAATAATGAATAGACCCCTCTTTTGTGCCTTTAATAGCTCTAAATGTGTGTTTTCAAGGTTCAAAAATTGATATTTATAGATTTTGTATTTCCAACAGAAAATACCAACTATACAATTTTAATGATCCTGGAGTTATGTTTTTCTTTAGAGATTCACTGTTACTTCTTATGTTTCTTTCTCTCTCTCTCTCTCTCTCTCTCTCTCTCTCTCTCTCTCTCTCTCTAGTTTCCTCCCAGTCCCACCCATCCTCCCTCTTCTCTCCCTATGCCCTTTCACCAAGTCCCCTGATAGGGGAGGACCTCCTTCCCTTCTATCTGACCCTAGCCTATCAGGTCTCATCAAGGCTGGCTGCACCATCTTTCTCTGTGGCCTGGCAAGGCTGCAAAGTGGTACAGGGGCTGTATCTGACATGAACGCAGTGGCTGTTGCTTTGATCATCATTATTTTCTTAATTGCTTCATACATTTTTACTTGGGGAGCACTTGTTTTTCTGTAATGCTTTAAATAAATTTTGCATAGTCTGTGGTAATGCAAAAAAATAGATAAGTGTTTAGCTCTGTTCTCCATTTTTTAATTGGATTACTTGGTTTGTTGCTTTTCAGCTTCTTTAGTTCTTTATATATAGTGGATATTAGCCCTCTGTCAGATAAAGGGTTGGTGAAGATTCTTTCCCAATCTGTAGGCATTAGTTTTGTTTTGATGACGGCGTCCTTTGCTTTACAGAAGCTTTTCAGTTTCATGAGGTTCCATTGATTGATTGTTGATCTTGGAGCCTGTGCTGTTGGTGTTCTGTTCAGGAAGTTGTCTCCTGTACCAATAAGTTCTAGGGTCTTCCCCACTTTTCCTTCTAACCAATTTAATGTGTCTGGCTTAATGTTGAGGTCTTTGATCCACTTGGACTTTAGTTTTGTGCAGCGTCATAAGTATGGTTCTATTTGCATTTTTCCTACATGTAGGTATCCAGTTAGACCAGCACCATTTGCTGAAGATGTTGTCTTTTTCCACTGTATGGTTTTGGCATCTTTGTCAAAGATCAGGTATCCATAAGTGTGTGGGTTTATTTCTGGGTCTTCTGTTTGGTTCCATTGATCCACCATTCTGTTTTTATGTCAGTACCATGCAGTTTTTATTACTGTTGCTCTATAGTACAGCTTAAGATCAGGGATGGAGATACCTCCAGAAGAGAATTCTTGATAGAGGAATAACGAATTGCAGAGAAACACTTAAAGAAATGCTCGACCTCATTAGCCATCAGGAAAATGCAAATCAAAACGACCTTGAGATTTCACCTTACACCCATCAGAATGGCCAAGATCAAAAACTCAAGTGACTCCTGTCATAAGTTCAATGCACATCCCATTTGTCTTTCTAAATGAGGATTGATCACCTTCGCCTGTGTCCACTTTCTTGATTATCTTCTTTAGGTGTGTAGATTTCATTATGTTTATCATATCTTGTAGGTCTACCACAAAAGGCATCTGAAAGACTCTACCTAGCAGTGTTTCAAAGCAGACACTAAGACTCATAACCAAACCCTCGGCAGAGTGCAGGGAATCATATGAAAGGGAAGTTAGTATGATATGGAAATGATAGGAGCTCTACAAGGACCAAATATATCCGGGCACAGGGTCTTTTCTGAGACTGACACTCAACCAAGGACCATCTATGGATATAACCTAGAACTTCTGCTCGGATGTGGCCCGTGGTAGCTCAGTAACCAAGTAGTTTTCCAAAGTAAGGGGAACATGGACTATTTCTAACAGGATCTCAAGGGCAGGCTGTTTGACCCCCCCCCCCAGGGGAGGAGCAGTCTGTTAGGCCACAGAGGAGGACTTTGCAGCCAGCCCTGAAGATACCTGATAAAACAGGGTCAAATGAAAGGGGAGGAGGTCCTCCCCTAACAGTGGACTTGGAAAGGGGCAGGGAGGAGACCAGGGAGGGAGTGTGGGGTTGGGGAGGGAATGAGGGAGCAGGATACAGCTGGGACACAGAGTTAACAAAATGTAACTAAAAAGAAAAATAAAATTAAAAAAAAAACAAAAAAACAAAACAAACAAACAAAAAAAAAAACTCAAGTGACAACACATGCTGGAGAGGTTGTGGAGAAAAGGAAACCCCCTCCATTGCTGGTGGGAATGTCAACTTGTACAATCACTCTGGAAATCAATCTGGCGCTTTCTCAGACAAATAAGAATAGCACATCCTCAAGATCCAGCCATACCACTCCTAGGCATATATACAAAAGAGGCTCAAGTACACAATAAGAACATTTGCTCAACCATGTTTGTAGCAGCTTTATTTGTAATAGCCAGAAGCTGGAAACAACCCAGATGCCCCTCAACTGAAGAATGGGTACAGAAATTATGAGATATCTACACAATGGAATATTACTCAGCAATGAAAAATAAGGAAATCATGAAATTTGTAGGTAAATGGTGGGACTTGGAAAGGATCATCCTGAGTGAGCTGTCCCAGAAGCAGAAAGACACGCACAATATATAATCACTCATATAGACATATAATATAGGATAAACCTACTTAAATCTGTACATCTAAAGAAAGTAATCAAGAGGGAGGACTCTGATTAAAATGCTCAATCCCCATCCTGAAAGGAAAAGAGGATGGACATCAGAAGAAGAAGAAAACAGGAAACAAGTTAGGAACCTGTCACAGAGGGCCTCTGAAAGCCTCTGCCCTGCAGATATCAAAGCAGATGCTGAGACTTATGGCCAACTGCTGGGCAGAGTGCAAGGAATCTTATGTAAGAAGAAGGAAATAGTAAGCTGGAGAGGACAGGAACTCCACAAGGAGAGCAACAGAACCAGAAAATTTGAACACAGGGGTCTTTCTAGAGACTCATACTCCAACCAAGTACCATGCATGGAGATAACCTAGAACCCCTGCACAGATGTAGTCTATGGCATTTCGGTGTCCAAGTGGCTTCCATAGTAATGGGAAGAGAGACTGTCTCTGACATGAACTGATTGGCCTGCTCTTTGATCACCTCCCCCTGAGAGGGGAGCAGCCTTACCAGGCCACAGAAGATGACAAGGCAGCCACTCCTGATGAGATCTGATAGACTAAGATCAGAAAGAAGGAGAGGGGGACCTCCCCTTTCAGTAGACTTGGGGAGGGTCATGCGTGAAGAAGGGGGAGGGAAGGTGGGATTAGGAGGGAAGAAGAGAGGGGTTTATAGGGGAATACAAAGTGAATAAAGTGTAATTAATAAAAAATGTTTTAAAAGGAAAAAATAGATAAGTGAAAATCAGATATTTGAGGAATAAAAGCAACTTTGTTGACTTCTTAACTTCATTTATATCAGTTACCATTTATAGAAAAATAATAAAAAGTAGTGCAAGCAAGTATACAAAAAGAAGTATCGATTTCTAATCTGTCTCCTTTATTCCCTCAGGAAAAAATATGATGTAGAAATTTGAAATTACTCTTAAGTTCTTCTTACTGTCTCAAATATTTTCATGGCTCAGTTTTTTTTAATATAAAGCATAGGTACTTTTTCTTCCTTGTTAGAATTAGAGTAGTCAATGTAGCAACATGAATAAAGATTCTTCTATTTAATCATACTAAAATATTCCAAACAATTTTCTCATATAACAAATGTATATATAACTATGTTTCATATGTTTATATTAGATATGTTATTATCTATCAGACACATTCACTTACGCAGATGATATAAACCAAATTCTAAACCTATCATGTTAAAGATACTAACTATATCTATCTTACAAAGAAGAAAATTGAAGCTGAGCAGGCTACTAATATATTTTCTTCAAATCACACATCATGTCAACTGCTTGATTTAAATCTAGTTTCTAATTCTCTGTCCTCCATTTGTGAATGAAAATTCAGTAATTTTTGTAATGCTTATACATAAGGATAAGGAATTGATACATAGGCTACGCGATTCCCTTTGCTCTTGGAGGAAAGTGTGTTTTTCCTTCCTTCTTTTTTTTTCTTCCTTCCTTCCTCCCTCCTTCCATTCCTCATTTTCTTCCTTTCTTTCTTTTTTCTTTTTATTCTTGGTAGTCTCTTCTCATTTGCTGCAGTATAGTTTAACAGGAATACTTCTCAGTGACCATGGGAATCAACAAGTGTTACATATTACTAACAACAAAAACAAAACCCTTTATGAACCCAAGAATTCAAGGTACTTTCAATATATCATTCTCATTAATCCCTCCCAAAAATTTGGAAAGGGGCAGGGAAGAGACCAGAGAGGGAGTGTGGGGTTGGGGAGGGAATGAGGGAGCGGGATACAGCTGGGACACAGAGTTAACAAAATGTAACTAAAAAGAAAAATAAAATTAAAAAAATATCCTTTTTCTCAAATTCACTGTTTAGTGAGATATTTCTTTTATAATTTAAACATACAGTAATATTGGATCTTGAAACACTTGTTTTTGGAGTGTGACTCTCTAATCTACCTTAGTGTTTGAATATATCAAGTTAATTATCAAAATGACATTTTCCCACAAAGATCAATTTTGGGATATGACAATCCGCACTTAATGTACTTCTGGTGAGAATTAAACATATCAACAGACTCTAAAACAAATTACTGTGGTTCACTTTGTCTTATGATTAGATAGAAATTATGAAAAGCCAGGAATAAGGAGCAGTATTGAGAAAATGTCTATTGATTAAAGTCTTTCCAAGTAGAAAACCAAGGCCAATAACTATGTTCTAAAATGTATATCAACTTTTTAGTAGATGAGTGAGGAGATGAATTAGACAAATTAAAAGCGTAGTTAGAAATTTTAAAAAACTGAAGAGATGCAAGCAAGTCAGATAGGCTCTGTGGATGAACTTTTGCTGGCTGCTGAATAGTTTCAATGAATATTGAGATGTTTCTTAGTGCATCAAGTAACTCACAAAGATTGCTGCCATATGGTTATACGTACTGAAGAAATAACATCCCAGCCAGGGTCAGGGAAGAGTATGGTGCAGTAAAATCTGGGGTATGTTGAGGAATGGTGTTAGTTAGATAGAAGAGCTAGTTAAGAATAATAAGTTGGAAGGGGTAGGAGGAGGAATAATAGAATGTCATACTGTCATTATAATGTGATTATAATACGTTGCATATAAGTATAAAAATGTCAAAAATAAAAATATCCTAAAAGGAAATGTGGTATTTTTTCTCAAACTTCATTAAATAAGATTGGTATTTGATGTGTATTTAAATAATGCTCTTAAATTGCAAGAGTATCAGTGAACAGGATAGAAAATAGTAATGCAGGGTATTTTCCAAGTAGCTAAGGCAAAAATCATTCCCTTTTCTTCATTCGTTTTCAGTTGGTAGATCAATGTGTTGACATTCTTTTCATAAAGAGCATAACATAGTTTTGAATAATTAATTGATTGGGTTCTACTAGGGTACATGAATCTCTATTATTTTGTAGAATATCATTTTGGCGTTGTTCAGGGTTTTTTGTTTTTCTGCCTATGGGAAACCTATCAATTCATGGGTAGTAGTAAACTACCAGTAAAGTGATAAGATCTTCATGTCTTCAGTGAAGACATGGCCAAATGTGATTAAAATGAGGCAAACATGCACATCTTAAAAGTCTGTGCCTTCATACCTAAACATAGTAAAGGCAATATATAGCAAGCCTATAGCCAACATCAAATTCAATGTAGAGAAACAAATCAATTCCACTGAAATCAGGGACATGGCAAGGCTGCCCACTCTCTCCATGTCTCTTCAACATAGTACTTGAAGTCCTAGCTAGAGCAATAAGACAACTAAAGGAGATCAGGGGGATAAAAATTGGAAAGGAAGAAGTCAAACTTTCACTCTTCCCAGATGACATGATAGTATACATGAGTGACCCCAAAATTTCAACCAGAGAACTCCTTCAGCTGAAAAATACCTTCAGCAAAGTGGCTGGATAAAAAATTAACTCAAAAAAAAATCAGAAGCCCTCCTGGATATCCAAGACAAAAGGGCTGAAAAAGAAATTAGGGAAACGACACCCTTCACAATAGTCACTAGTAACATAAAGTACATTGGTGAGACCCCAATGAAGCAGGTGAAAGACATGTTTGGAAAAAAAAAAACTTCAAGTCTCTGAAGAAATTGAAGAAGATTATCAGAAGATGGAAAGATCTCCCATGCTCATGGATTGATAGGATTAATATAGTAAAAATGGCTATCTTGCCAAAAGCAATCTACAGATTCAATGCAATTCCCATCAAAATATCAATACAATTTTTACAGACCTTGAAAAAAATTCTCAACTTCATATGGAGAAACAAAAAGCCCAGAATTTCCAAAACAATTCATCTGGGGGTATCTTCCTCTCTGATCTCAAGCTGTACTACAGAGCAATAGTAATACAAACTGCATGGTATTGGCATAGAAACAGAAAAGTGGATCAATGGAATTGAATAGAAAACCCAGAAAAAAACTCCACACACCTATGAATACTTGATTTTTGACAAAGAAGCCAAAACCATTCAATGGAAAAAAGACAGCATCTTCAACAAACGGTGCCGGTCCAACTAGATGTCCACATGTAGAAAAATGAAAATAGATCCATATTTATCACCCTGCACTAAACTAAAGTCCAAGTGGATTAAAGACCTCAACGTAAAACCAGACATACTAAATCTGTGAGAAGAAAAAGTGAGGAAGAGCCCAGAACTCATTGGCACAGGAGACAACTTCCTGAACCATTAGCATAAGATCAACAATCAATAAATGGGACCTCATGAAACAGAAAAGCTTCTGCAAAGCAAAGGACACTATTTTCAGAACAAAATGACAGCCTACAGATTGAAAAAGGATCTTCACTAACCCTACCTCTGACAGAGAGCTTATATCTAGAATACATAAAGAATTAAAGAAGTTAAAAGGCAATCCAATTAAAAAATGGGGTACAGAGCTAAACAGAGAATTCTCTGTAGAACAATATAGAATGGCAGAGAAACCTAAAGAGATGTTCAACATCGTTAGCTATCAGAGAGATGCAAATAAAAACGACCCCGAGATTTCACCTTACACCCATTAGAATGGCTAAGATAAAAAACTCAAGTGACAGCACATGTTGGAGAGCTGGTGGAGAAAGGGGAACCCTCCTCTATTGCTGGTGGGAATGCAAACTTGTACAAACACTCTGGAAATCAATCTGGCGCTTTCTCAGAAAATCAGGAATACTGTTTCCTCAAGATCCAGCTATACCACTCTTAGACATATATTCAAAAGAAGCTCAAGTACACAACAAGGACATTTGCTCAACCATGTTTGCAGTAGCTGTATTCGTAATAGCAAGAACCTGGAAACAACCCAGATGTCCATCAACAGAGGAATGGATACAGAAATTGTGGTACAGCTACACAATGGAATACTACTCAGCAATTAAAAACAAAGAAATCATGAAATTTGCAGGCAAATTGTGGGATCTAGAAAAGATCATCCTGAGTGAGGTACCCCAGGAACAGAAAGACACACACAGCATATGCTCACTTATAAGTGGGTATTAGACCATTAAGATAGGATAAACAAACTAAAATCTGTATACCTAAATGAGATAAACAAGAAAGAGCACCAGAGCTAAGATGATCAGTCCTTACCTAGAAAGACAAATGGAAGTAGGAGAAAACAAATAACAGGACAGGAGCCTACCACAGAGGGCATCTGAAAGACTCTACCTTGAGTGTATCAAAACAGATGCTGAGACTCATAACCAAATCTTGGGCAGAGTGCAGGAAATCATATGAAAGAAGGGGGAGTTAGTATGACCAGGAGAGGACAGAAGCTCCACAAGGACCAAATATATCAGGGCACAGGGTTCTTCTATGAGACTGTTTCTCCAACAAAGGACCATGCATGGATATAACCTAAAACCTCTGCTTGGATGTAGCCCATGGTAGCTCAGTATCCAAGTGGCTTCTCTAGTATAGGGGACAAGGATTATTTCTGACATGAACTCAGTGACTGGCTCATTGATCTCCCACCCCCCGAGGGAGGAGCAGCCTTGCTAGGCCACAGATAAGAACATTGCAGCCAGTCCTGAAGATACCTGATCAGCTAGGGTCAGATAGAAGGGGAGGAGGCCTGCTCCCATCAGTGGACTTGGAAGAGGACAGGGAGGAGATGAGGGAGGAAGGATTTGGGAGGGAAAGTGGGAGGGGGCTATGGCTGGGATACAAGTGAATGACCTGTGATTAAAATTAAATTAAATTAAAAAATCTGTGCCTTTAGAAAATTGTACTCTATCCTTTCTCCCACAAGTCCATTACCTAAGAGGCAATATGCCAACAGTGTTTGTTCTAAAATGTGGTTTGAAGATGGTTTACTAATGAAGATCAAAATAGAACCAAATGGTAAGCACAGTGCTGTGAGTGATTTTTAATTGATTTTTTATTTATTAAAATTTATTCATTTTGTATCCCAACTGTATACCCCTCCCTCATCTCCTTCTTGTCCCACTCTACCTCATTTTTTACCCCTATGCCCCTCCTTAGTACATTTATAGGGGAGGTCCTCCCCTGATATCTAACCCTAGCCTATCAGCTCTCATCAGGACTGGCTGCACTGTCTTCCTCTGTGGCCTGGCAAGGCTGTACCCCAAACCCCACAGGGGGAAATGATCAGAGAGACAGCCACTGAGTCCATGTCAGAGACTGCCCCTGTTCCCCTTATAGGGAACCCACAGGCAGACTGAGCTGCCTGTGGTCTATTTCTGAGCAGGTGTTCTAGGTTTTCTTCATACATGGCCCTGGGTTGATTCATCATTTACTGCAGGATCTCCTAGACCCAGATTTTTTTTTTTTTATTTGTTGGTCTTCTTGTGGAGCTCCTGTCTCCTCCAGGTCTATCTCCCCCTTCTTCCATAAGATTCCCTGTACTCTGCCCAAAGTTTGACTATGAGTCTTAGCATCTGCTCTGATACCCTTGTGGGTAGATACTTTCAGAGGCCCTCTGTGGTAGGCTCCTATCCTGTTTCCTGTCTTCTCTGCCTTCTGAAGTCTATACTGTTTGCCCTTCTGAATGATGATCAGGATGATCTTTTGATTTTTGTGAGGAATTTTGCTGGCTGTCTTTTGAGAAAACCTACATAGAATATTTCAGGTCCTTTCCAGACCACAGAGCTATTTCCTATGTAGTACTAAGATACTAAGAGCATCTGTCATTAATGTTATTTTGAAGCCTTTAGAAACTGTACTGCTAAGAACAGCTCTTCCCCAGGGTAACAGAATTTCCTGCCCTGTTCTTATTTCTACCTCCTCTGTAGGGAAGTTGGCACAAAAACATCTCTGCAGGCACTGGACTTTCCATCAAAGTAGCCTTAGGAAAATTACCTGCACAGTCTTTGCTTTTTACTTGATTTGGATCAGGAAGTTCGTGTAGACCGCAAAATCAGCGACAAACTAAAACTGGAGGTGCTTTAAAATTACTTGATAGGAATCATGACAATTAGTTTGAGAGATGGTATTTGACATTATTGCAACAATTAAATTGCAAAGTACACTTTTATTTTAAATGTGTTAGAAATTCACCTGTTTTATTTATTCGCATGATTGTGGTCTCAGAATGGAGATTTCTGAACTATCAACATTTTGCAACAAGATTATTTTTAAACCAATTTATAAAGATTGTGTGGTAGCAGTGGTTCAGCGCTGAAGTGATAGGCCAAGATGTCATTTAGATCTTGAATTTGACCACATCATGTCTCTGAATTAGAACATTAAAGGCAAGATATACTAAGTACAATGATTGAAGCAGGATACCAGGAGACAAATACAAATTCTGATGTGGCACTTTCCTGTCTACAGTCTTATAATTCAATTTAGCTTTTCTGGTATGAATTCAATTTTAATTATAATATAGTTATATCATCTTTTTCCTTTCCCTTTTCTCCCTTTATCATCTCTTATGTACTCTATCCTCTTTGGTATCTTTTAAATTCACAGCTTTTTTTCTTTACACAGTTGTTGCATATATTTAGATCACATCTAAATAATTATAAAGTATATAAGAGAATATTAGGCATTTAATGGAAAGTAATAGTCATTAAACATCTCCACAACAAGATAAGCATTTAAAAATATTTATATTTGGAATCCTCAATGGTGTATGTAGCAATTATACAGGATGACTGACAAAGAGAGTCATGGAGAAAAAAAAGAGGGATAAAGGAAGAAAGGTAATGGCTTTGTTAAAAGATGGCCACATGATCAGAGGCAACAGCAAACTATGAAGTTTACAACAATAAAAAATGTGGAATAATTGAATATTGCTCTTGAAATATTTATACACCTGTTATTTCTTTAATATTGATGAAAGCAGTATGAGAAAGGACAGGATCCTTGGAGGAGACAAAGGACACAGTAGTTGTAGATATTGCTATAGATTCATCCAATACATTTTTAGTTTTATGATTTAGGCTCCTGATTTTTCAAAGCCTTGTTTATTGTTTCTAAAAGGCATAAAACTTTATATAATTTTTTGTGTTTGTTTGTTTTTCTTTTGATTCCAGGACTCACTATGCATTACAGACTTGCTTTCAGCTCAGAATCCTCTTGCCTCAGATTCAACAAGGCTAAGATTACTTGTATGAAGGATTGTTCACAGCTATCTCTTATAGTTTTGTATAAATTAGAAAAGAAGTTAAAGAGCAACAAATCAAGAAATCCAATTTAGAAATGGAGTACGGAGCTAAACAGAGAATTCTCAATTGAGGAGTACCAAATTGTAGAGAAACACTTAAAGAAATGCTCAACGACCTTAGTCATTAGGGAAATGCAAATGAAAACGATGCTGAGATTTCTCCTTACACCAATCAGAATGGCTAAGATAAAAAACTCAAGTGATAATACATGCTGAAGAGGATGTGGAGAAAGGGGAACCCTACTCCATTGCTGGTGGGAATGCCAACTTGTACAACCACTTTGGAAATCAATCTGAAGCTTTCTCAGAAAATTAGGAATAAAGCTTCCTCAAGATCCAGTTGTACCACTCCTAGGCACATATACAAAAGATGTTCAAGTACACAACAAGGGCGTTTGCTCAACCATGTTCATAGCAACTTTATTCATAAATAGCTAGAACCTGGAAACAATCCAGATGTCCCTCAACAGAGGAATGGATACAGAAGTTGTGGTACATACTACTCAGCAATTAAAAACAAGAAAATCATGAAATTTGCAGGCAAATGGTGGGATCTAGAAAAGATCATCCTGAGTGAGGTATCCCAGAAGCAGAAAGACACACACGGCATATACTCACTTATAAGTGGATATTAGACATGTAATATAAGATAAACATACAGAAATCTGTACACCTAAAGAAGCTAAACAACAAGGAGGACCCTGGGTAACATGATCAATCCTCACACAGAAAGGCAAAGGGGATGGACATTGGAAGAAGGAGAAAAGAAGAAACAGGACAGGAGCCTATCACAGAGGCCTCTTAAAGACTCTACCTAGCAGTATATCAAAGCAGATGCTGAGACTCATAACCAAACTTTGGACATAGTGCAAGGAATCTTATGGAAGAAGCAGGAGATAGTAAGACCTGGAGGGGATAAAAGCTACACAAGGAGAGCAACAGAAACAAAAAAAAATCTGGGCTCCGGGGTCTTTTCTGAGACTAATACTCCAACCAAGGACTATTCATGGATATAACCTAGAACCCCTGCTCAGATGTAGCCCATGCAGCTCAGTCTTCAAGTAAGTTTCCTAGAAAGGAGAACAGTGGCTGACTCTTTGATGACCTCCCCCTGAGGGGGAAAGCATTTTTACCAGGCCATAGAGGAAGACAATGCTGAGACAGTCCTGATGAGGACTGATAGGTGAGGATCAGATGGAGGGGAGGAGGTCCTTCCCTTATCAGTGGACTTGGAGAAGGATATGGGAGGAGATGAGAGAAGGAGGGTGGGATTGGGAGGGAATGAGGGAGGGAGCTATAGCTGGGATACAAAGTAAATAAACTATAATTAATATTATTTTTTAACTATAAAAGAAAAATATATAGATCTTAGCACTTAGAGTTGACTCATGTTGACTTTGATTACTGTTACTGGATCAGTTTTTTGCAGGAGTGAACATCAAACAGTCAATGAGGAGCTTCTAGACTAGGAGAACTAAATTTCCTTTCACTGAAACCCAGGTGTTTCTCAAAAACTGCACTATGACACCAAGCTGTGTGTTCCTGCAGTTAAATGTTTATGTGCATGTAAGTGTGTATGTATAAATGTTTGTTTGTATGTATATGCATGAACATATGTGTATGGGGACATTATGAAAGTAGAAAGAGAACTATAAGAGAGAAAAAGTTTTTAAAGAAGTGAGGAGGAAAAGACAGTATGGAATTATATATAACAGTAGAGTACAATGACACTAGTGAGGGGAAATGAGGCAGAAGAATTGCAAAAAGAGGTTGGGAGGATCAAGAAAACAAATTCTGCATGAAACTGCCACAATAAAATCTATTGTCACATACTATGACATTTTAGAAGGCAGTTTCTTAGTTGAATATTATAATATGGTCCTCAGTGAATGGAAACTCTTCAGATATGACCTTAGGGCATAATAAGTTTGTATAATAGTATAATAGTCATATATATATGTATATATATGTAAATGTATATACACACATACATGCAATATACATAAATCTTTGGCATATAAGATTTATATATAAATATATATATATGAATATATATATATAAATATATATGAATATATATATAAATATATATAAATCTTCAGTGTACATATGTATATATGTATGTATGTCTATATGTATTAAAGATGTATACTTGAGTGTATATAATGATAAATGAAGGTCAACAGTCTGCCTGCAAGCTTTCCAAAAACAAGCATTTAGGGAAGGGCTGAATAGAGACAGTTGATTATGGAAAACAGAAAATAAAGCACTGAGGAGAGTGAGGCTTAAAATGTAAGCCTCAGATTGTGTTAAACAGGTTACGGTTCATCCACTGACTTCTATCAACTACTGTTGGAGTTCCACAAAGGTGTTAATGATACATTTTTCCTAGGACTGTGTATGCACTAGATATATGAGGCAGGAATTATTGTTACAGAATCAAGTACCATAACAGAGGTAAAACAGGGAGAGGACATAGTATTGTGGGATTAAGGCAGAAGATGTCATCAGACCTTACACTGAAATTTGTGCTTTGTAATAAAAACACACATGGTAGTATGCATAGTATGCAAAGTCAGTTGTACAAAACTTATTGTAGGAGCTTTTGGGGATCCCACTTCAGGTTTAACAATAAAGACATGGAGATATTTCTATAGTGTAAAGGTGCTGGCCTTTGTTACTGGGGCAGTCTCTCAGCTAGCCATCTGTCTTTAAAAACTGTTTTTTTAAATTAATTACAATTTATTCATTTTGTATCCCACCTGTAGCCTCCTTCCTCATATCTTCCTATTTCTAGCCTTCCTCCCTGATCTCCTCCCTTCCCCCCACCCCCAGTACACTGATAGGGGAGGTTCTCCTCCCCTGTCATCTGACCGTACCCTATCAGGTCTCATCAGGATTGGCTGCTTTGTCTTCCTCTGTGGCCTGGTAAGGATGCTCCTCATTCAGGGGTAGGTGATCAAAGAGCCAGCCACTGAGTTCATGTCAGAGACAATCCCTGTTCTTTTACTAGGGCACCCACTTGGAGACTGAGCTACGATGGGCTACATCTGTGCAGGGGTTCTAGGTTATCTCCATGTGTGGTCCTTGGTTAGAGTATCAGTCTCAGAAAGGACCCCTGTGCCCAGATATTTTGGATCTGTTGCTCTCCCAGTGGAGCTTCGGTCCCATCCAGGTTTTTCTATCAACCCTGTCTTTCATAAGATTCCCTGCACTCTGCCCAAAGTTTGGCTAGGACCTCAGCATCTGCTTTGTTACCCTGCTGGGTAGAGTCTTTCAGAGGCCCTCTCTGATACGCTCCTGTCCTGTTCCCTACTTTCTCCCTCTTTTGATGTCCATCCTGTTTGTCTTTCTGAATGAAGATTGATCATCTTACCCAGGGTCCTCCTTGCTTAGCTTCTTTAGGTGTACAGATTTAAATATTTTATCATATATTATATTTCTAATATCCACTTATAAGTGAGCTTATACCATGTGTGTCTTTCTGCTTCTAGGATACCTCACTCAAGGTGGTCTTTTCTAGATCCCATCATTTGCCTGCAAACTTTATGATTTTGTTGTTTTTTAATTTTTTTCTCAAATATTTAATTTCTGTGGTTTTATATTAATTACAGGTTATTTACTTTGGTTCCCAGCTGTAGCCCTTTTTCTCATTCCCTTCCAATCCCATCCTCCCTCCCTCCCTCCCTCATCTCCTCCTTGCCCCTTTCTAAGTCCACTGATAGGGGAGGTCCTCCTCTCCTTCCATCTGACCCTAGTTTATCAGGTATCTCCAAGATCGGCTGCAATGTCCTCCTCTGTGACCTAGCAAGACTGCCAGCCACTGAGTTCATGTCATAAATAGTACTTGTTCCCCTTACTAGGGAAAATGCACTTGGATGCTGAGCTGCTATGACCTATGTCTGAGCAGTTGTTCTATGTTATATCCATACATGGTCCTTGGTTGGAGAATCAGTCTCAGAAAAGATCCTTATGCCCAGATATATTTAGTCCTTGTGGAGCTCCTGTTCTCTCCAAGTCTTACTAACTCCTCCTTCTTTCATATGATTCCCTGCACTCTGCCCAAAGTTTGGCTATGAGCCTCAGCATCTGCTTTGATACACTGCTACGTAGAGTCTTTCAGAGGCCCTCTATGGTAAGCTCCTGTCCTGTTACTTGTTTTCTCCTACTTCCAATGTCCATCCCATTTGTTTATGTGAGGATTGATCAGTTTACCCGAGAACCTACTTCTTGTATGTGTAGAGATTGTACACTTCTTTAGGTGTAGAGATTTTAATATGTTTAATCTATCTTATAGGTCAAGTATCCACTTATAAGTTAGTATTTACCGAGTGGCCTTTCTGATTCTGGGATACCTCACTCAGGATGATATTTTCTAGATCCCACCAGTTGCCTGCAAATTTCGTGATTTCATTGTTTTTAATTGCTGAGTAGTATTCCACTGTGTAAATGTACCACAATTTCGGTATCCATTCCTCAACTGAGGGACATCTGGGTTGTTTCCAGCTTCTGGCTATTAGGAATGAAGCTGGTACAAACATGGTGAACAAATGTCCTTGCTATGTACTTGAGGTTGAGTTCCAGAGTGGTTGTACAAGTTTACACTCCCACCAGCAATGGAGGAGGGTTCCCCTTTCTCCACAAGGTCTCCAGCATGTGTTGTCACTTGAGATTTTTATCTTGGCCATTTCGATGGGTGTAACATGAAATCTCAGGGTTGTTTTGATTTGCATCTCCTGATGACTAACGATGTTGAACATTTCTTTATGTGTTTCTTTGCCATTCTATTTTCCTCTACAGAAAATTCTCTGTTTAGGTCCATACTCTGTTTTTTAATTGGTTTCCTTGATTTGCTGCTTTGTAACTTCTTTAGTTCTTTATAAATTCTGGATATTAGCCCTTTGTCAGATATAGGATTGGTGAAGATCCTTTCCCAGTCTGTAGACTGACATTTTATTCTGATGACATGTACTTTGCTTTACAGAAGATTTTTAGTTTCATGAGTTCCCATTTATTGATTGTTGATCTTAGAGCCTGTGTTGTTTCATCTTCTGTTCAGGAAGTTGTCTCCTGTGCCAATGAGTTCAAGGCTCTTCCCCACTTTTTCTTTTAACCGATTTCTTGTATCTGGTTTTATGTTGAGGTCTTTGAGCCACTTGGACTTTCATTTAGTGCAGGGTGATAAATATGGATCTATTTTTATTTTTCTGTATGTAGACATGCAGTTGGACCAGCACCATTTGTTGAAGGTGCTGTCTTTTTTTCTATTGAATGTTTTTGGCTTCTTTGTCAAATATCAAGTACCCATAGATGTGTGGGTTTTTTTTTCTGGGTCTTTTATTCGGTTCCATTGATATATCTTTCTGTTTCTATGCCAATTCCATGCAGTTTTTATTACTATTGCTCTGTTCTATATCTTGAGATCAGAGATGGAGATACCTCCAGATGATCTGTTGTTGGACAGAATTATTTTGGAAATTCTGTATTTTTTCTTTTTCCATATGAAGTTGAGAACTTTTTGTTCAAGGTTTGTAAAGAATTACATTGGTATTGTGATGGGAGCTGAATTGAGTCTGTCGATTGCTTTTGGCAGAATGGCCATTTTCAGTATGTTAATCCTACCGATCCATGAGCAAGGGAGATCATTCCATCTTCTGATAATCATTGATTTCTTTCTTCCAAGACTTGAAGTTTTCTTTTTAATTTTTTATTTAACTTTTATTAATTACACTTTATTCATTTTGTATCCCCCATAAGCCCCTCCCTCCTCCCCTCCCGGTCCCACCCTCCCCCCTTTCTGCATGCATGCCCCTCCCCAAGTCCACTGATAGGGGAGGTCCTCCTCTCCTTCTTTCTGATCTTAGTTTATCAGTTCTCATCAGAATTGGCTGCATTGTCAGGGTTCTAGGTTATTTCCATGGATAGTCCTTGGTTTGAGTATGAGTCTCTGGGAAGTTCCCTGTGTTCAAATTTTCTTTTTTTTTTTATCAGGCTTTTCACTTGCTTGGTTAGAGTCACTCCGAGGTACTTTATGTTATTAGTCGCTACTGTAAAGCATGTTATTTCCCTGATTTCTTTCTCAACCCTTTTGTCTTTGTTTTACAGGAGGGATTCTGAATTTTTTTTGAGTTGATTTTGTATCCTGCCACTTTGCTGAAGGTGTTTATGAGCTGAAGGAGTTCTCTGGTTGAATTTTTGGGGTCACTCAGGTATACTATCATATCATCTGTGAATAGTGAAACTTTGACTTTTTCCTTTCTGATTTGTATACCCTTGATCTCCTTTACTTGTCTTATTGCTTTAGCTAGGACTTCAAGTACTATGTTGAAGAGATATGGAGAGAGTAGGCAGCCTTGCCTTGTCCCTGATTTCAGTGGGATTGATTTAGGTGTCTCTCCATTGAGTTTGATGTTTGCTAAAGGCTTGCTGTATATTGCCTTAAGTATGTGTCTTGTATCTCTGATCTCTCCAAGGCTTTAAACATGAATGAATGTTGGATTTTGTCAAATGCTTTTTCATTATCTAAGGAGATGATCATGTGCTTTTTATCCTTCAGTTTGTTTATAAGGTGGATTACATTGATGGATTTCCATATATTGAACCAACCTTGTATGCCTGGGATGAAGCCTATTTGGTCATGGTAGATGATATCTTTTATGTGTTCTTGGATTCGGTTTGCCAGTATTTTATTGAGTATTTTTGTATCAATGTTCATAAGAGAGATATGTCTGAAGTTTTCTTTTTTTGTTGGTATTTTTTTGTTTGCTTTATTTATCAAGGTGATTATGGCTGCATAGATTGAGTTTGGTAAAGTTCCTTTTGTTTTTATTTTGTGGAACAGTTTGAAGAGAATTGGGGTTAGCTCATCTCTGAAGGTCTTGTAGAATTATGCGCTGAAACCATCTGTCCCTGGACTTTTTTTATAGGGAGACTTTTGATTACTGCTTCTATTTCCTTGGGGAATAAAGGACTATTCAATAATTCTACCTGATCTTACTTTAATTTTGGTAAGTGGAATCTATCCAGAAAATTGTCCATTTCATTTAGATTTTCAAATTTTGTGGCATATAGACTTTTGTCGTAAAACATAATGATTGTTTGGATTTCCTCAGTATCTATTGTTATATCTCCCTTTTATTTTCTGATTTTGCTGATTTGGACAGTTTCTCTCTGCCTTTTAGTTAGATTGGCTAAGGGCTTTTCTATTTTGGTGATTTTTCTCAAAGAACCAGCTCTTGATTTCATTGACTCTTTGAATTGTTTCATTTGTTCATAATTTATTGATTTCTGCCCTGAGCTTGATTATTTCCAAACATCTACTCCTCTTGGGTGTGCCTGCTCCTTTTCTTTCCTAGAAATTTGAGGTGAGCTGTTAAGTTGCTTTTATGTAATGTTTCATATTTCTTCTTGAAGGCACTTAGTGCTATTAATTTTCTTCTGAGCACTGCTTTCATTGTGTCCCATAAGTTTGAGTATGTTGTATCTTCATTTTCATTGAATACTAGGAAGTCTTTAATTTCTTTCCTTCCTTCCTTCTTTCCTTCCTTCCTTCCTTCCTTCCTTCCTTCCTTCCTTCCTTCCTTCCTTCCTTCCTTCCTCCTTCCTTCCTTCCTTCCTTTCTTTCTTTCTTTCTTTCTTTCTTTCTTTCTTTCTTTCTTTCTTTCTTTCTTTCTTTCTTCCATAACCCAGTTGTATTGAGTAGCATGTTGTTCAGCTTCTGTGTGTGTGGAGGCTTTTCGCTATTTCTGTTGTTGTTGAGGTCCAGCTTTAGACCATGGTGGTCAGATAAAATACCAGGGATTATTTCAATTTTCTTGTATCTGCTGAGGCTAGCTTTGTGACCAATATATGATCTATTTTGGAGAAGGTTCCATGAGGTGCTAAAAAGAAGATATACTCTTTTGAATTTGTGTGAAAATTGGATAGACATCTATTAGATTCATTTGGATTAGGGACTCTGTAAGAGCCCTTATTTCCCTGTTTTGCTTCTGTCTAGATGATCTGTCCCTTGGTGAGAGTGGTGTTTTGAAGTCTCCCACTATTAAGGTGTCGGGTCAATGTGTGATTTCAGCTTTAATAATGTTTCATTTACAAATGTAGGTGGTCTTGTGTTTGGGGCATAGATGTTCAAAATGGTGATGATCTCCTGGTGGAATTTTACATTGATGAGAATGAAGTGCCCCCCTCATCTTTTTTGATTAATTTTGGTTGAAAGTCTATTTTATTAGATAGTAGGATAGCTACCCCTACTTGTTTACTGGGTCCATTTGCTTGAAATACATTTTTTCAGCCCTTTACTCTGAGGTAGTGTTTTCTTTTGTTTTTGTTTTTTTTTTGTTTACAATATTCTTTTTTATTTAACATTTTATTCAGTTTAAAAATTATTATTATTAGTTACATTTTATTAACTCTGTTTCCCAGCTGTATCCCGCTCCCTCATCCCCTCCCAATCCCACCCTCTTTACCTCATCTCCTCCCTGCCCCTTTCTAAGTCCACTGATTGGGGAGGACTTCTTCCCCTTTCATCTAACCCTGTTTTATCAGGTATCTCCTGGACTGGCTGCAAAGTCCTCCTCTGTGGCCTAGCAGGACTGCTCTTCCCTTGGGGGTGGGGAGGTCAAAAAGCGTGACATTGAGTTTCTATCAGAAATAGTCCCTGTTCCCCTTACTATGGGAAACCAATTGGTTACTGAGCTACCACAGGCTACATCTGAGCAGAGGTTCTAGGTTATATCCATACCTGGTCCTTGGTGGAGTATCAGTCTCAGAAAAGACCCCTGTACCCAGAAATATTTGGTCCTTGTGGAGCTCTGATCCTTTCCATGTCATACTAACTCCCCCTTCTTTCATATGATTCCCTGCATTCTGCCGAAAGTTTGGTTATGAGTCTTAGCATCTGCTTTGATGCACTGCTAGGTAGAGTCTTTCAGAGGGCCTCTGTGGTAGGCTCCTGTCCTGTTACTTGTTTTCTCCTACATCCAATGCACATCCCATTTGTCTTTCTAAGTGATGATTGGTCATCTTACCCTGGGTCCTCTTTCTTGTTTATCTTCTTTAGGTGTATAGATTTCATTATGTTTCATTATGTTTATCATATCTTTTTTATTAATTACAGTTTATTCACTTTGTATCCCCCATAAGCCCCTCCCTCCTCCCCTCCCAGCCCCACCCTCCTTCCCCCTTCTTCTCAATTGCCCCTCCCAAGTCCACTGATAGGGGAGGTCCTCCTCTTCTTCCTTCTGATCTTAGTCTATCAGATCCCATCAGGAATGGCTGCATTGTCATCTTCTGTGGCCTGGTAGGGCTGCTCTCCCCTCAGGGGGAGGTGATCAAAGAACAGGCCTATCAGATTATGTCAATCCTTCCCTGGAAAAAGTCTCACAGACCAGCGGGGCCAAGCCGCCATCACTCACCTGTGCTCCAGACACAGGCACAAACAGTTGCTGCATGCCGGATGTCCAACTGGGTCACAGAAGCTGATCATTAAATTTACAGCAAGAAACCCAGAAACAGGGCAGCTGTCTTCAGGACTTCCCTGTGTAAGAGGAGAACACTTTCAACTAAAAAGACCACAGTTACCACTCAGGTCTTTATCCCTGTCGTGAGCAGCAGCAACTCCTGAAAAAACGCCAGCCATCCAGGGACTATACCCAAAAAGCTGAGAAGACTTCTTTCAAGAAAAGCCAGTTTCTGCCAAGGGGATTCTCTCCACCACAGGATCCCCAGGAAACACCAGAAACTAACCCCAAACCACTAAGATAGCCCAATGGGTAGAGGCCAGCATAAAAGCTCAAGCAACAAAAGACAGAGCAATATGGCATCTCTAGAACCAAGTTACCCAGGGGCAAGTAGCCCTGGACATCCCAGCGTAACTGAAATCCAAGAAGATGACCTAACAACTATGTTCATGAAGATGATAACAGAGGAAACAAATAAGATATGTAAAGACATAGAGGAAGATAAATTCAAACAGAATATTGCCATCCGTAAAGAAATAGAGGAACTTGCAGCCAAACAGTTTATGGCCTTTAGAAAGGAAATGCTTAAAGCACTGAATGAAATAAAAGTCTGTTTTATAAATAAAACTCTGTTTTATTTAAAATAAACTCTTTTTATTTAAAATAAAAAGTCTGTTTTATAAATAAATAAAATAAAACTCTGTTTGAGTTGAAGGAACTAAAAGAAAAAGAGGAAAATACAATCAGACAGGTGAAGGAAGTAAACAAAACAACTCAAGACCTGAAGATAGAACTGGAAAAATTAAAGAAAACACAAACTGAGGAAATAATGGAGAGGAAGAATCTAGGGATGAAAACAGGAACTACAGAGGTAAGCATAACCAACAGACTACAAGATATGGAAGAAAGAATCTCAGGTGTAGAAGATACAATGGAAGAAATCGATGTATCTGTCAAAGAAAATGTTAAATCCAAAAAATTCCTGACACAGACCGTCCAAGAAATCCAAGACAATATGAAAAGACAAAACCTAAGAATAATAGGTATAGAGGAAAAAGAAGACTCCCTTCTCCAAGGCCCAGAAAATATTTTCAACAAAATCTTTGAAGAAAATTTCCCCAAGTTAAAGGAGAGGCTAATAAGAATACATGAAGCCTACAGAACACCCAACAAATTTGACCAGAAAAGAAAATCCTCCCGCCACATAATAATCAAAACAGTAAGTATACAGAAAAAAGAAAAAATACTAAAAGCTGCAAGGGAAAAAGGCCAAGTAACATATAATGGCAAACCCATTAGAATCACACCTGACTTCTCAACAGAGACTATGAAAGCCAGAAGGGCCTGGATGGATATCATGCAGACCCTAAGAGAACACAGATGTCAGCCCAGGCTACTATACCCTGCAAAGCTCTCAGTCCTCATAGATGGAGAAAACAAGATATTCAACGACAAAAACAAATTTCAACAATACCTACACACAAATCCACCAATACAGAAGACACTGAAAGGGAAATACAACCCCCAAAAAACTAGCTACATTCAAGAAAACACAGGAAATAAGTAACCTTACTACAGTAAAACAAAAAGCAACCAAGCACACAACCTTATGACCACAGCCAACATCAAAATCAAAGGATCTAACAACCACTGGTCATTAATGTCTCTCAATATCAATGGACTCAAGTCTCTAATAAAAAGACACAGATTAACAGAATGGATACGTAAACAAAACCCAGCAATCTGTTGCATACAAGAAACACATCTAAGGCACAAATATAGACATTACCTGAAGGTAAAGGGTTGGAAGACGACTTTCCAAGCAAACGGACCCAAGAAGCAAGCAGGAGTAGCCATTCTAATATCTGATAAAGTAGACTTTCAACCAAAATTAATAAAAAGAGATGGGGAAGGACACTTCATACTCATCAAAGGAAAATTCCACAAGGAAGACATGACAATCCTGAACATCTATGCCCCAAATACAAGAGCACCCACATTTGTTAAAGAAACATTGATAAAATTTAAACCACATATAGATCCCCACACATTAATAGTGGGAGACTTCAACACCCCACTCTCAAGAAAGGACAGGTCAACGAAACAGAAATTAAACAAAGAAACAATGTCTTTAACAGAGGTCATGAATCAAATGGACCTCACCAACATTTACAGAACTTTACACCCAAACACAAAAGAATTTACCTTCTTCTCAGCACCTCATGGAACCTTCTCCAAAATAGACCATATACTTGGTCACAAAGCAAGCCTCAACAGATACAAGAAGATTGAAATAATCCCTTGTATCCTGTCTGATCACCATGGAATAAAGCTGGACCTCAACAATAACAGAAATAGCAAAAAGCCTACACACACATGGAAACTGAACAACTTGTTACTAAATGACAGCTGGGTCAGGGAAGAAATAAAGATAGAAATTAAAGTCTTCCTAGAAATCAATGAAAATGAAGACAAAACATACCCAAAATTGTGGGACACAATGAAACCAGTGCTAAGAGGAAAGTTCATAGCACTAAGTGCCTTCAAGAAGAAATTCAAGACAGCTCATTCAAGCAACTTAATGGATCACTTAAAAACCCTAGAAAAAGAAGAAGCAGACACACCAAGAAGGAGCAGACAGCTGGAAATAATCAAACTCAGGGCTGAAATCAATCAATTAGAAACAAATAAAACAATTCAAAGAATCAATGAAACCAAGAGCTGGTTCTTTGAGAAAATCAACAAGATTGACACACCCTTAGCCAAGCTAACTAAAAGGCAGAGAGACACCACCCAAATCAACAAAATCAGAAATGAAAAGGGGGACATAACTACAGACACTGAGGAAATCCAAACAATTAATAGGACTTACTTCAAAAGTCTATATGCCACAAAATTTGAAAATCTAAATGAAATGGACAATTTTCTTGATCGATTTGACTCACCAAAGCTGAATCAGGACCAGGTAAATCAACTAAATAATCCTATATCCCCCAAAGAAATAGAAGCGGTCATCAAAAGTCTCCCATCCAAAAAAAGCCCAGGACCAGATGGCTTCAGTGCAGAATTCTACCAGACCTTCAAAGAAGAGCTAACACCAATTCTCTTCAAACTATTCCACAAAATAGAAACAGAAGGAACATTACCAAACTCATTCTATGAAGCCACAGTCACCTTGGTACCTAAACCTCACGAAGACTCAATAAAGAAAGAGAATTTCAGGCCAATCTCTCTTATGAACATTGATGCAAAAATACTTAACAAAATACTTGCAAACCGAATCCAAGAACACATCAAAGATATTATCCATTATGACCAAGTAGGCTTCATCCCAGGTATGCAGGGGTGGTTCAATATATGGAAATCCATCAATGTGATCCACCATATAAACAAACTGAAAGAAAAAAAAACACATGATAATCTCCCTAGATGCTGAAAAAGCATTTGACAAAATCCAACATCCATTCATGTTTAAAGTATTGGAGAGATCAGGGATACAAGGCACATATCTAAACATAGTAAAGGCAAAATACAACAAGCCTATAGCCAACATCAAACTGAATGGATGGAAAATTAAAGCAATCCCACTGAAATCAGGGACAAGACAAGGCTGCCCACTCTCTCCATATCTCTTCAACATAGTGCTGGAAGTCCTTGTTAGAACAATAAGACAGTTGAAGGAGATCAAGGGGATACAGATGGGAAAGGAAGAAGTCAAATTATCACTATTTGCAGATGATATGGTAGTATATGGGAATGACCCCAAAAACTCTACCAGGGAGCTCCTACAACTGATAAACACCTTCAGCAAAGTGGCCGTATACAAAATTAACTAAAAAAAAAAAAATCAGTAGCACTCCTGTATACGAAAGACAAAAGGTTGAGAAAGAAATTAGAGAACAACACCCTTCACAATAGCCAAAAATGACATATAGTACCTTGGTGTAACCCTTACCAAGCAAGTCGAAGACTTGTATGAAAAAAATTTCAAGTCTCTGAAGAAAGAAATAGAAGAAGCTAGGAGAAGATGGAAAGATCTCCCATGCTCATGGCTTGGCAGGATTAACATAGCAAAAATGTCCATCTTACCAAAAGCAATCTACAGATTTAATGCAATTCCCATCAAATTAACAACACAATTCTTTACAGACCTGGAAAGAAAAATTCTCAACTTCATATGGAATAACAAGAAACCGAGAATTGCTAAAACAATCCTCTACAGTAAAAGATCTTCTGGAGGTATCTCCATCCCTGATCTCAAGCTGTACTATAGAGCAACAGTTATAAAAACTGCATGGTACTGGCATAGAAACAGAATGGTGGATCAATGGAACCGAACAGAAGACCCAGAAATAAACCCACACACTTATGGACACCTAATTTTTGACAAAGATGCCAAAACCATACAATGGAAAAAAGATAGCATCTTCAACAAATGGTGCTGGTCCAACTGGATGTCTACATGTAGAAAAATGAAAATAGATCCATACTTATCACCCTGCACAAAACTGAAGTCCAAATGGATCAAAGAACTCAACATAAAACCAGACACATTAAATCGGCTAGAAAAAAAGGTGGGAAATACCCTAGAACTCATTGGTTCAGGAGAAAACTTCCTGAACAGAACACCAACAGCACAGGCTCTAAGAGCAACAATCAATAAATGGGACCTCATGAAATTGAAAAGCTTCTGTTAAGCAAAGAACACTGTCATCAAAACAAAACTAATGCCTACAGATTGGGAAAGAATCATCACCAACCCTTTATCTGACAGAGGACTCATATCCAGTATATATAAAGAACTAAAGAAGCTGAAAAGCAGCAAACCAAGTAATCCACTTAAAAAATGGGGAACAGAGCTAAACAGAGTACTCTCTGTAGAGGAATATCGAATGGCAGAGAAGCATTTAAAGAAATGCTCAACCTCATTAGCCATTAGGGAAATGCAAATCAAAACAACATTGAGATTTCACCTTACACCCATCAGAATGGCCAAGATGAAAATCTCAAGTGACAACACATGCTGGAGAGGTTGTGGAGAAAGGGGAACCCTCCTCCACTGCTGGTGGAAATGTAAACTTGTACAATCACTCTGGAAATCAATCTGGTGCTTTCTCAGACAACTAGGAATAGCGCTTCCTCAAGATCCAGCCATACCACTCCTAGGCATATATCCAAAAGAGGCTCAAGTACACGAAAAGGACATTTGCTCAACCATGTTTGTAGCAGCTTTATTTGTAATAGCCAGAAGCTGGAAACAGCCCAGATTCCCCTCAACTGAAGAATGGATGCAGAAATTGTGGTACATCTATACAGTGGAGTATTACTCAGCAATGAAAAATAAGGAAATCATGAAATTTGCAGGTAAATGGTGGGACCTGGAAAGGATCATCCTGAGTTAGCTGTCCCAGAAGAAAAAAGACACACACGGTATATACTCACTCATATAAACATACAACCTAGGATAAACCCAGTAAAATCGGTACATCTAAACAAACTAAGCAAAAGAGAGGATCCTAACTAAAATGCTCAATCCCCATCCTGAAAGGCAAAGAGGATGGACATCAGAAGAAGAAGAAAACAGGAAACAACCTAGGAACCTGCTACAGAGGGCCTCTGAAAGTCAGAAGAAGAAAACAGGAAACGACCTAGGAACCTACCACAGAGGGCCTCTGAAAGCCTCTGCCCTGCAGACTATCAAAGCAGATGCTGAGCCTGATGGCCAACTGTTGGGCAGAGTGAATGGAATTTTATGTAAGAAGTGGGAAATAGCAAGAGCTGGAGAGGAAAGGAACTCCACAAGGAGAGCAACAGAACAAGAAAATTTGAACACAGGGAACTTCCCAGAGACTCATACTTCAACCAAGGACTATTCATGGAGATAACCTAGAATCCCTAGTAGCCCATGGAAGTTCAGTGTCCAAGTGGGTTACCTAGTAATGGGAAGAGGGACTGCTTCTGACATAATCTGATTGGCCTGCTCTTTGATCACCTCCCCCTGAGTGGGGATCAGCCTTAGCAGGCCACAGAAGATGACAATGCAGTCACTTCTGATGAGAACTGATTGTCTAAGATCAGAAAGATGGAGAGGAAGGAGAGGAAGACCTCCACTATCAGTGGACTTGGGGAGGGGCATGTGTGAAGAAGAGGGAGGGAAGGTAGGGTCAGCAGGGGAGGAGGGAGGGGCTTATTGGGGGATACAAAATGAATAAAGTGTAATTAATAATAATAACAATAAAGTTGGAATTAAAATCTCCTCCCCCCTAAAAAAAAAAAAGATTCCTTGCAGAGGATCTGGATTCAGTTGCTAGCATCCTTGTGGGGGCTCAGAAGCATCTGTAACTCCAGCTCCAAGAGATCCAGTTCCTCTTCTGACCTCCATGGGCTCCCGTACACACATGGTACACAAACATACACATATAATTAAATAAATACTTCTTAGTTAAAAAATCATCAGGACTGGCTGCTTTGTCTTCCTCTGTGGCCTGGTAAGGCTGCTCCTCCATTAGGGTGAGGTGATTAAAGAGCCAGCTATGGCTCTTTGAGTTCATGTCAAAGATAGTCCCTGTTCCCCTTACTAGGACACTTATTTGTAGACTGAGCTGCCATGGGTTACATCTGTGTAGGGATTCTAGATTATATCCATGTATGGTCCTTGGTTGGAGTATCATTCTCAGAAAAGACCTCTGGGCCCAGATTTCTTGGCTCTGTTGCTCTCCTTGTGGAGCTCCTGTCAGGTCTTTCTATCTCCCCCTTCTTTCATAAGATTCCCTGCACTCTGCCCAAAGGTTGGCTATGAGCCTCAGTATCTGCTTTAATACCCTGCTAGACAGAATCTTTCAAAGGCCCTCTGCGGTAGACTCCTGTCCTGTTTCCTGTTTACTTCCTCTTCCAATGTCTTTCCTGTTTGCCTTCTTCTTTGACAAAATGGTAGCAATATTTTACACTATGCTATCCCCTTTGCTTAATCCTATGATTTACACTTTTAGGAATAAGGATATGAAAAATGCCATAAGTAAAGTGTGGAATCAACTGATAAAAGTTTCCAATGAAAAGTAAATATATGTTACAGTTAATCAAAATTAATATAAAGAGTAAAGAAGTCACAACTATTGCACATAAAAACTACAATAAATTTATAAGGAGTTTACAATTATAAATTTACAATAAATTTATAATGAAGTTTTCTAGAACTGGAATTATTTTAGGGATTAAAGAATGTCATTTTCTCTTTTATATTAGACATGTCTCCTGTGTTGGAAACCAAATATTCATATGGATAAAGTAAAGAGAACTGAATTTTATACTCACTTCAAATCTATTAATAAAAAAGAATGCAACCAAAATTACTAGCTATAATGTTAGTATTAACTCTGTGCCTTTAAAAAATGTGAAGCAAATTCAAAATGGCATAGATATTTGAATGAAAACTTACTCAACCTATTTTAAATAAAAAGAAATTTCAATTTATGATAGTGGTCTCAGTAACAGCCAAAGTTTAGAAATGACAAAAAGAAAATTCTCACAGAACTACTGGGTTCTCTGTTTCCCATTATTCCATTATTTCATGGGAGTCCTCTGCCATTTACTATAGAATTTAAATCACCTTTTGACATCTTGAGAGGTAATAATTGGTTGAGCCACTTCTGCCATTGCATGTTTGCTCTTGGGTTGACAAATATTTTTTGCCAATTAGCTCTGAGAAAAGGGATGGGAAGAGTCCATAATTGTGAAAATTTTCTCTTAGGAATAAGGAACCCAAAAAGTATTCTAGAGATTCCACAAAATCAAAACAGCTAAGATCAACTGCAGAATAGTCAGCTGACTCCTTCCGGCTCCTAAGGTACAATAAAATATAAGGACACCACAGAATTATTTTTTTTAAGTTTTAAAAAGGTTACATTTCAATTTATGTATAGATTTAAAAATTTTTAATTAATTAATTTTTTTTATTCAATTTACATCTCAGACTTAGGTCCCTCTCTCCTTTCCTCTCAGTCCCACCCCACTCCTACATCTTCTTTCCACTATTCCTCAGAATAGAGGAGTCCTCCTACCTACCAACCCCATCGCATGAGGACTGAGTTTGTCTTCTTTCTGAGGCAGTCCCATCAAAGGGAAGTGATTAAAAAGCAGGCAGCAGAGTCCATGTCACAGCTATCCCCTACCTGTTTCACTTACTAGTAGCCCCACATGAAGCCTGAAGTGCCCATTGGCTATATATACGTAAAGGACCTATGTCCAGTCAATGCATGGATCGTGGTTTCTGCTTCAGACTCCATAGGCCACTCTGGGTCCTAGTTAGTTGGCTTTGTTTATTTTCTCATGGGGTTCTTGTCAGTTCTAGGTCATTTTATCCTTTCCCCCGCTTTTTCGCTAGTACTCCCTATGCTTTGCCCAATGTTTGGCTTTGAGTCTCAGTATCTGTTTCAAACCTTGCTGCATGTAGCCTCTCAAAGAACAACTCTGATAGGCTCTTGTCTTCAAGAATAACAGAGTATCTTTAGTAGTGTTTGGGGTTGGCTTTCTTCCACAGGGTGGGTCTTAGGGTTGAGCTTGGCATCTGCTCTATCTGTTCTTTCTTTGTCCCTGAAGGTCTTGCATGTAGGGTAAGTTTTAGATCAAAGTTTTTTAGGTAGGTTTGTGTTCTTCTCCATCCACTAAGAGTCTTGTCTAGTTAAAGGGTGTTGTCTTCAGTCTCCCTGGCTCCTGCTACTAAGAGTCTCAGCTAGAGTCCACCTTATCTTCTCCTAGAGGCCTATTCTGATGTAGATCTCCAGCTGGTCACAGAGATGCACCCACCCACCATTTCTCTTTTCTCTGCAGGCCTTCTGCCCTCCCATCTCCACTCTCCCCATGTATGATCTCTATCCTTTTTCTCTCTGTGCTCTCTCTTCTAACTTGTTCCTTTTCTTCAACCATGACCTATGCCTATTCTACTCCCCCTTCTGAGTGAGAGTTACACATTCCCCATTGGATCCTCATTGTTACTTATCATCTTGGGGTCTATGCATTGTAGTATAGACCTTTCCTGTACTGTATGACTAATATTTGCTTATAAGTTAGTACATAACACATGTATCTTTCTGCATCTATGTTACCTTACTCAGTATAATCCTTTTTAGTTCTATCCATTTGCCTACAAATTTCATGATGTTCTTATTTTTAATGGCCGAGTAGAATTCCTTTTTAGTGTATCACAATTTTTTTATCCATTCTTTGGTTGATGGGCATCTAGGTTGTTTCCAGTTTCTGGCTATTGCAAATAAAGTTGCTATGAACACAGTTGAGAAAATGCCTTTGTTGTATGGTGGAAAATCTTTTTTCCACGAGTAGTATAGCTGTGTCTTGAGATGAGGTTATTCCCAATATTCTGAAAAAGCATCAGATTGATTCCCAAAGTGGTTGCACAAGCTTGCCCTCCTATCAGCGGTGGAGGAGTGCTCCTCTTTCTCCATATCCAGGCCAGTATCTGCTGTCCACGGAGACTTTGATCCTAACTACTCTAACTTGTTTGAGCTGAAATCTGAGAGTTGTTTTAATTTCCATTTCCCTGATGGACATGGAACATTTCTTTAAAAAAAAATCTTTATTAATTACACTTTATTACTTTGTATTTCCCCTGTGGTTCTTTTCCTCCTCCCGTCCCAACCCCTCTATTCCTCCACCCTTGCATGCATGCCTCTCCCCAAATCCACTGATAGGGGAGGTCTTCTTTTCCTTCCTTCCTATCCCAGTCAATCAGGTCTCATCAGGAGTGGCTGCATTGTCTTCTTCTGTGGCCTGGTAATGCTGCTTCCCCGTCAGGGGGAGGTAATTAAAGAGCAGGCCAATCAGTTCATGTCAGAGACAGTCCCTGTTCCTATTACAATGGAACCCACTTGGACACTAAACTGCCATGGGCTACATCTGTGCAGGGATCTTAGGTTATCTCCGTGCATGATCCTTGGTTGGAGTATCAGTCTCAGGAAAGATCCCTGTGCTCAGATTTTTTGGTTCTGTTGCTCTCCTTGTGTAGTTCCTGTTCTCTCCAGATCTTACTGTTTCCCACTTCTTTCCTAAGATTCCTCAAACTCTGCCCAAAGGTTGCCCATAAGTCTCAGCACCTGTATTGATAGTCTGCAGGGCAGAGCCTTTCCGAGGTCCTCTGTGTCAAGCTCCTGACTTGTTCCCTCTTTTCTCCTTCTAATGTCCATCCTCTTTGCTTTTCTGGATAGGGATTGAGCATTTTAGCAAGAGTCCTCCCTCTTGATTAATGTCTTTAGGTGTACAGATTTTAGTAGGTTTATCCTATATTATATGTCTATATGAGTAAGTATATACTGTCTGCATCTTTCTGCTTCTGGGATAGCTCACTCAGGATGATCTTTTCTAGATGTTCTCGATAGAGGAATATCAAATGGCAGAAAAACACTTAAAGAAATGCTCAACATCCTTAGTCATAAGGGAAATGCAAATCAAAACAACCCTGAGATTTCACCTTAACACCCATCAGAAAGGCTAAGATCAAAAACTCGAGTGACAGCACATGCTGGAGAGGTTGTGGAAAAGGGGAAAACTCCTCCACTGCTGGTGGGAATGTAAACTTGTACAACCACTCTGGAAAGCAATCTGACGTTTCCTTGGACAACTAGGAATAGCGCTTCCTCAAGATCCAGCTATACCACTCCTAGGCATATACCCAAAAGAGGCTCAAGTACACAATAAGGACATTTGCTCAACCATGTTTGTAGCAGCCTTATTTGTACTAGCCAGCAGCTGGAAACAGCCCAGATGCCCCTCAGTGGAGGAATGGATACAGAAATTGTGGTACATCTACACAATGGAATATTATTCAGCATTAAAAAAAAAAAAACCAAGGAAATCATGAACATTTCTTTAAATGCTTCACAGCTGTTTGAGATTTCTGTTGAGAACTTTTTGCATTTTTTTAAGAGGGTATATATACTCAGGAGTGGTATAGCTGGAGCTTGAGGTAGTGCTATTCCCAACTTCCTGAGAAAGCAGGAGACTGATTTCCAAGGTGGTTGTACAAGTTTACATTCCCACCAGCAATAGAGGAGGGTTCTCTTTTCTCCACATCCTCTCCACCATGTGTTGTCGCTTGTGCTTTTTATCTTAGCCATTGTGATAGGTGTAAGATGGAATCTCAGAGTTGTTTTGATTTGCATTTCTCTGATAACTAAGGATGTTAAGCATTTCTTTAAATGCTTTTCTGCAATTCGATATTCCTCTATTGAGAATTCTGTTTAGCTCTTTACCCTATTTTTTAATTTATTTTTTGTTTATTACACATTATTCACTTTGTATCTGTACAAAAAGTTGTCTCCTGTGCCAATGAGTTCAAAGCTCTTCCCCACTTTCTTCTCTAGAAGAGTTAGTGTATTGGTTTTATGTTGGTTTGTATCCCAGCTGTAGCCCCCGCCTTCATTTCCTCCCAATCTCGCCCTCCATCCCTCAATTCCTCCCATTCCCCTCCCCAAATCCTCTGATGGGGAGGTCCTCCTCTCCTCCCATCTGACCCTAGCCTATCAGGTCTCATAAGACTGTCTGCACTGTTTTCCTCTGTGGCTTGGTAAGGCTGCCCCAGCTTGGTGGGGGGTAATCAAAGAGCTAGCCACTGAGTTCCTGTCAGATACAGCCCATGTTTCCAGTACCCCATTTTTTAATTGTATTATGTGGTTTGTTGGTATCTATTTTTTTATTTCTTTATATATTCTGGATAGTATCCCTTTCTATCAGATGTAGGGTTAGTGAAAACCTTTTTCTAGTCTGTAGGCTACCATTTTGTTCTGTTGACAGTGTCCTTTGCTTTACAGAAGTTTTTCAGTTTCATGAGGTCCCTTGTATTAATTGTATATCTTAGAGCCTGAGCTGTTGGTGTTCTGTTCAGGAAACTGTCTCCTCTGGGAATGAGTTCGAGGTTCTTCCCCACTTTCTCTTCCAACAGATATAGTGTGTCTGGTTTTATGTTGAGATCTTTGTTTCACTTGGACTTTAATTTTGTGCAGGGTGATAGATATGAGTATATTTGCATTTTTCTACCTTTCCCACTATTCAATAAGGACATTTGCCTAACTATGTTCATAGTAGCTTTATTTGTAATAGTCAGAATCTGGAAACAACATGATGTCCAGCAATGAAGGAATGGATACAGAAATTTTGGTATATGTACACAATGGATATCGTAGTAACTCAGCTATTAAAAACAAGGAAATAATGAAATTTGCAGCCAAATGGTGGGAACTAGAAGAAATAATCCTGAGTGAGTTAACAGAGAGAGACAGCATAGTATATACTCACTTATAAGCACATATTAATTGTATAATCTAGGGTAGTCATCTACAGACCTAAAGAAGCTAAACACTAAGAAGGACCCTCGGAATATGCTTAAATCTCATTCAGAATGCCAAACTAGATAGACACCAGAAGTGGTAAAAGAGAGGAAATAGGATGGGGGCTTACTCTAGAGGGTCCTCTGAAAAGATCCACCCAACAGGGGATGGAAGCAGATGTTGAGAGTCAAGGCTAAACTCTGGGCAGACTGCAGGGAGTCTTATGGAAGAAGAATGGGGTGGGGTAGAGGGACATGTAGGGGGCAGGAGACCAACAAAGCAAGCTATGGACAGATGGCAATGGTGGAGAGCTCTCCCTTTCATTTGACTAGGGGATGGGGATAGGAGCAAGAGGGAGGAAGGGTAAGACTGGGGGGAGTTGATGGAGGGGCTTCAGTTGTGATATATAATGAATAAATTGTGGAGAAAAAACAAAAATTAAAAGAATAAAAAGAAAATTCTTTGTTTAGCTCTCTACCCCATTTTTAAAATTGGATTACTTGGTTTGTGGTGTTTAATTTCTTGAGTTCTTTATATATACTGGATATTAGCCATTTGCTGGATGTAGGATTGGTGAAGATCATTTCCCAATCTGCATACTGCCCTTTTGTTCTTTTGACAGTGTCCTTTTTCTTACATAAGATTTCCTCCCTTCCCAATCCCACCCTCCCTCTTCCCCACCCGTGTCCCTCTCCCCATCTACTGAAAAGGGAGGTTCTCCTCCCCTTCCCTCTGACCCTAGTCTATCAGGTCTCATCAGGAGTGGCTGCATTGTCTTCTTCTGTGGCCTGGTAAGGCTGCTCCTCCCTCATATAGGCGTTTTACTTGCTTGGTTAAAGTTACACCTAGATACTTTATATTCCCTGTGGCTGTTGTGAAGGGTGTGGTTTCCCTAATTTCTTTCTCTGCCCCCTTGGTTTTTATATACAAGATAGTTACTGATTTTTTTAATTAACTTTGTATGCAATCACTTTGCTGAAGGTGTTTAGCAGCTGTAGGTAAGCTCTGGTGGAATTTTTGGGATCACTCATGTATACTATCATATCATTTGGAAATAGCAGTATTTTATCTTCTTCCTTTGCTATTTCTATCCCATTGATCTCTTTTAGTTCTCTTATTGAACTTCTAGTACTATATTAAAAAGATATGGAGGGAGTGGGCAACCTTGTCTTGTCCCTGATTTTAGGATTGCTTAAAGTTTCTTCCCTTTTAGTTTGAGGTTGGCTATTGGCTTGCTGTATATAGCCTTTATTATGTTTTGGTATGAGCCTTGTATTCCTGATCTCTCCAAGACTCATCATCGACAGGTATTGGATTTTGTCAAAGGCTTTTTCTGCATCTAATGAGATTATCATATGATTTCTTTTCTTTCAGTTCGTTTATACAGTGAATTGCATTGATGGATTTGTGTATGTTGAACCATCCTTACATCCCTGGGATGAAGCCTATTGGGTCAGGTGGATGATGTATTTGATGTGTTTTTAGATTCTGTTTATGTGTATCTTACTGAGCATTCTTGCATCAGTGTTCATAAGAGATTGGTCTGAAATTTTATTTCTTTGTTGAGTCTTTGTTTGGTTTAGGTATCAGGGTGACTGTGGCTTCACAGAATGAGTTTGGTAATGTTCCTTCTTTTTCTATTCTGTAGGATAGTTGGAGGAATGTTGGTGTTAGTTCTTTGAATGTCTGTCTGGTTGAATTCTGAGCTAAAATCATTTGGTCCTGGACCTTATTTTTTTGGGGGGGGGTTGGGAGACTTTTGATGACTGCTTCTATTTCCTTAGGGGTCATAGGACTGTTTAAACTGTTTACCTTATCTTTATTTAACTTTGGTAGGTGAAATCTTTCAAGAAAATTGTTCATTTTATTTAGTTTTCCAATTTTGTGGAACATGGGTTTTTGAAGTTAGAACTAAAGATTCTTTTGAATTTCTCAGTGTCTGTTGTTATGTCCCACTTTTTATTTCTGATTTTGTTAATTTGGGTACTGCCTCTCTCTTTTATTTAGCTTGGCTAGGGGTTTGTCTATCTTGTTGATTTCCTCAAAGAACCAACTCTTGGCTTTATTGATTCTTTGTATTGTTGTCTTTGTTTCTAATTTATTGATTTCACCCAGGTTTGATTATTTGCTGCCATGTATCACTCTTGAGTGTGTTTCTATCTTTTTTATAAAGCTTTCATATACATCGCTAGTGGGGGATTTCTTTAATGTTTTTATGAAGGCACTTAATGCAATGAACCTTTCTCTTAGCACTGCTTTCATGCTGTCCCATAAGTCTGGGTAAGTTATGCCTCCATTTTCTTTGAATTCTAGGAAAAAATTATTTATTTATGTTTATTTCTTTCCTGACCCAGTGGTCAGTAAGTAGGAAGTTTTTCAGTTTCCATGAGTGTGCAAGTTTTATTTCTCTTTAGTTGAGGTCTAGCTTTATTCCTTGATTATTTGATAAAGAACAATGGGTTAATTCAATTGTATGGTTGAGGTTTGCGTTATGACTGACTAAATGGTCAGTTTTGGAGAAGGTTTCTAGTTCTGAGAAAAAAGTATTTTCTTTTGTGATTAGGTGAAAAGTTCTGTAGACATTTATTAGTTTCATCATTTCTGTATTTAGTTTCAGTCTTAATGCGTCTATTGGTTAGAGTGGGTGTTGAAGTCTTCTCCCACTATTTTTTTATGTTTATAGAAGCTTTATTCTTTATTTTTATTAATTATTATATTAATTAGAGTTTATTCACTTTGTATACCAGCTATAGCCCCTCCGTCATTCCATCCCAATCCCATCCTCCCTTATTCATCTCCTCTCACACCCCTCTCCATGTCCACTGATAAAGGAGGTCTTCCTCCCTTCCATCAGACCCTAGCTTATCAGGACTGGCTTGCATTTTCCTCCTCTGTGGCCCAACCAGGCTGCTCTCCTTTTGAGGGAGGGTGTCAAAAAGCCTGCTACTGAGTTCATTTCAGAGACAGTTTCTGTTACCATTACTAGGGTACCCACTTGGATACTGAGCTGCAATGGACTACATCTGAGTAGGGGAAGTCTCCCACTATTTTTTAATTGATTTTTATTTTTCTAATCATTAATCACAGGTTATTTACTTTGTATTTGAGCCTTAGCTCCCTCCCTCATTCCCTTTCAATCTCACCTCCCATCTTTCACCTCCTCCCTATCCCTTTCCAAGTCCACTGCTAAGAGAGGTCCTCCTCCGCTTCCATCTGACCCTAGCTTTTCAGGTATCTTCAGGAGGGGCTGCAATGTTTTTCTCTGTGGCCAAGCAAGGCTGTTTCTCCCTCAGGGGGTGAGGGGGCAGGTAAAGAAGCCAGTCATTGAGTTCATGTCAAAAATAGTTCCTGTTCCCCTTACTAGGGTACCCACTTGGATACTGAGCTACCATGGGCTACATCCGAGCAGGGGTTCTAGGTTATATCCATACATGGTTCTTGGTTGGAGAAACAGTCTCATAGAGGACCCCTATGCTCTGATATATTTGGTCCTTGTGGTGTTCCTGTACTCTCCCGGTCATATTAACTCCCCCCTTTATCATATGATTCCCTGCACTTTGCCGAAGGTTTGGTTATGAGTCTCAGCATCTGTTTTTATACACTGCTAGGTAGAGTATTTCAGAGGCCCTCTGTGGTAGGTTTCTGTTCTGTTACTTGTTTTCTCCTATTTCCAATGTCCATCCCATTTGTTTTTCTAAGTGAGGATTGATCATCTTACCCAGGGTTCTCTTTCTTGTTTATTTTCTTTAACTGCACGTATTTTAGTATATTTATCCTATCTTATAGGACTATATAAGTGAGTATATATCATGTGTGTCTTTCTGCTCCTGGGATACCTCACTCAGGGTGATCTTTTCTAGATCCCACAATTTGCCTGCAAATTTCATGATTTCCTTGTTTTTAACTGCTGAGTAGTATTCCATTGTGTAAAAGTACCACAATTTCTGTCTCCATTCCTCCATTGATGGACATATGGGTTGTTTCCAGGTTCTCTCTATTACAAATAAAGCTGCTACAACATGGTTGAGCAAATGTCTTTGTTGTGTACTTGAGCTTCTTTTAGATATATGTCTAGGAGTAGTATAGCTGGATCTTGAGGGAGCACTATTCCTAATTGTCTGAGAAATCGCCAGTCAGATTAATTTCCAAAGTGGTTGTATAAGTTTACATGCCCACCAGAAATGGAGGAGGGTTCCCAGTTCTCCACAACCTCTCCAGCATGTGTTTTCACTTAAGTTTTTAACCTTCTTCATTCAATGGTTGTAAGGTGAAATCTCAGGGTTATTTTGATTTGCATCTCTCTGATGGCTAAGGACGTTGAGCATGTCTTTAGGTGTTTCTCTGCCATTCTATTCCTCTAGAGAGAATTCTCTGTTTAGCTCCTTATCCCATTCTTTAACTGGATTGCTTGATTTATTGCTTTTTAATTTCCTTAGTTCTTTATATATTCTGGATATCAGTCCTCTGTCAGATATAGGGTTGGTAAAGATCCTTTCCCAGTCTGTAGGCTGTCGTTTTGTTCTGATGACAATATCTTTTGCTTTACAGAAGATTTTTAGTTTCAAGAGGTCCCATTTATCAATTGTTGCTCTAAGAGCTTGTGCTGTTGGTGTTCTGTTCAGGAAGTTGTCTCCTGTGCCAATGAATTCCAAGGTCTTCCCCACTTTTTCTTCTAACCAATTCAGTGTATCTGGTTTTATGTTGAGGTCTTTCATCCACTTGGACTTTAGTTTAGTGCAGGGTGATAAATATGGATCTATTTTCATTTTTCTGCATGTAAACATCCAGTTGGAGCAGCACCATTTCTTGAAGATGCTGTCTTTTTCCATTGAATGGTTTTGTGTTCTTTATTGAAAATCTAGTATTCATAAGAGTTTGAGTTCATTTCTGGGTCTTCTATTTGGTTCCATTGATCTACTCTTCTGCTTCTATGCCAATACCATGCAGTTGCTAATACTATTGATCTGTAGTACAGCTTGAGATCAGAGATGGAGATACCACCAGATAATCCTGGCCTGTTGTTGGCCAGGATCGTTTTGGAAATTCTGGAGTTTTGTTTCTCCACATGAAGTAGAGAAATTTTCTTTCAAGGCCTCTAAAGTATTGTATTGGTATTTTGATGGGAATTGCATTGAACATGTAGATTGCTTTTGGAGGATGACCATTTACACTATGTTAATCCTACTAATCCATGAGCATGGGAGATGTTTCCATCTTCTGATATTTTCTTCAATTTTTTTCTTCAGAGACTTGAAGTTTTTTTAAACAGGTCTTTCACCTGCTTGGTTAAAGTCACCCCAAGGTACTTTATATTATTGGTGGCTATTGTGAAGGGTGTTGTATCCTTAATTTCTTTCTCAGCCCTATTTTCTTGGGTATATAGGAGGGCTTCTGATTTTTTTGAGTTAATTTTGTATCCAGCCACTTTGCTGAAGGTGTTTACCAGCTGTAGGAGTTCTCTGGTTGAATTTTTGGGGTCACTCATATATACTATCATATCATCTGAGAACAGTGAAACTTTGACCTCTTCCTTTCCGATTGATCTCCTTTCCCTTGATATCCTTTATTTGTCTTATCATTCTATCTAGGACTTCCAGTATTATCTTGACTAGATATATAGAGAGTGGGCAGCCCAACTAGGAGTAGTGCTACCTCAAGACCCAGCTATACCACTCCTAGGTATATACCCAAAATTTGCTCAAGTACACAACAAGGACATTTGTTCAACCATGTTTGTAGCAGCTTTATTTGTAATAGCCAGAACTTGGAAACAACCCAGATGTCCATCAACGGAGGAATGGATACAGAAATTGTGGTATTTTTACACAATGGAATACTACTCAGCAATCAAAAAGGAGGAAATAATGAAATTTGCAGGCAAGTGGTGGGATCTAGAAAAGATCATTCTGAGTGAAGTATCCCAGAAGGAGAAAGACAAACTTGGTATATACTCGCTTATATAGACCTACAAGACATGATAAACATAATGAAATCTACACACCTATAGAAGATAATCAAGAAAGTGGACACAGGCGAAGGTGATTAATCCTCATTTAGAAAGACAAATGGGATGTGCATTGAACTTATGACATGAGTCTACCACAAAAGACTCTACCTAGCAGTGTTTCAAAGCAGACACTAAGACTCATAACCAAACCCTTGGCAGAGTGCAGGGAATCATATGAAAGAAGGGAAGTTAGTATGATATGGAAAGGATAGGAGCTCTACAAGGACCAAATATATCTGGGCACAGGGTCTTTTCTGAGACTGACACTCAACCAAGGACCATCTATGGATATAACCTAGAACTTCTGCTCGGATGTGGCCTGTGGTAGCTCAGTAACCAAGTAGTTTTCCAAAGTAAGGGGAACACGGACTATTTCTAACAGGATCTCAAGGGCAGGCTGTTTGACACCCCCCCCCAGGGGAGGAGCAGTCTGTTAGGCCACAGAGGAGGACTTTGCAGTCAGCCCTGAAGATACCTGATAAAACAGGGTCAGATGAAAGGGGAGGAGGTCCTCCCCTATCAGTGGACTTGGAAAGGGGCAGGGAGGAGACCAGGGAGGGAGTGTGCGGTTGGGGAGGGAATGAGGGAGTGGGATACAGCTGGGACACAGAGTTAACAAAATGTAACTAAAAAAAAAATTAAAAAAAAATAAAAAAAAAGAAAAAGAAAAGGGAAATCCTTAATGCTAGTTCATTTATGTACCTGTTTATTGAATAATGAGTATATTATGCACCCTGGGCTGAATTAAATTGATCTATCTGCAGAAGAAATTAATTCTTTAGTATTAAAAGAAAAATCTAAAAATTGAAAAAAAAAAAAGAGAGTGGGCAGCCTTGCCTTGTCCCTGATTTCAGTAGGATTGATTTAAGTTTCTCTTCATTGAGTTTGATGTTGGCTATAGGCTTGCTGTATATTGCCTTTACTATGTTTAGGTATGTGCCTTGTATCTCGAATATCTCCAAGGCTTTAAACATGAATGAATGTTGGATTTTGTCAAATGCTTTTTCGGCATCTAAGGAGATAATCATGTGGTTTTTAATCCTTCAGTTTGTTTATAAGGTGGATACACTGAAGGATTTCCATATGTTGAACCACCCATGCATGCCTGGGATGAAGCCTACTTGGTCATTGTGGATGATATCTTTTATGTGTTCTTGGATTCGGTTTGCAAATATTTTATTGAGTATTTTTGCATCAATGTTCATAAGAGAGGTAGGTCTGAAGTTTTCTTTTTTTGTTCAGTCTTTTTGTGGTTTACATATCAAGGAGACTGTAGCTTCATAGAATGAATTTGGTAAAGTTCCTTCTGTTTCTGTTTTGTGCAATAGCTTGAAGAGAATTGGAATTACCACTTCTTTGAAGGTCTGGTAGAATTCTGCACTGAATCCATCTGGCCCAATGCATTTTTTGGAAGGGAGACTGTTGATGACTCCTTTTTTTCCTTGGGCAATATAGGTCTATTCAATCTTTCTACCTGAGCTTGACTTAATTTTGATAGATGGAATCTTATCTTGAAAATTGTACATTTCTTTTAGATTTTCAAATTTTGTGGCATATAGGCTTTTGTAGTATGACCTGATGATTGTTTGGATTTCCTCAGTGTCTGTAGTTATGTTCCCCTTTTCATTTCTGATTTTGCTGATTTGGATGGTGTCTCTTTACCTTTTATTTAGTTTGCCTAAGGTTTGTCTATCTTGTTGATTTTCTCAGAGAACCAGCTCTTCAGCTTCTTTGGTTCTTTATGTATACTGGATATTAGCCCTCTGTCAGATAAAGGGTTGGTGAAGATTCTTTCCCAATATGTAGGCGGTCGTTTTGTTTTGATGATGGTGTCCTTTGCTTTACAGAAGCTTTTCAGCTTCATGAGGTCCCATTTATTGATGGTTGCTCTTAGAGCCTGTGCTGTTGGTGTTCTGTTCAGGAAGTTGTCTCTTGTGCCAATGAGTTCTAGGCTCTTCCCCATTTTTTTTAACCAATTTAGAGCATCTGGTTTTATGTTGAAGTCTTTGATCCACTTGGTCTTCAGTTTTGTACAGGGTGATAAATATAGATCTATTTTCATTTTTCTGCATGTGGACATCCAGTTGGACCAGCACCATTTGTTGAAGATGCTGTCTTTTTTCCATTGAATGGATTTGGCTTCTTTGTCAAAAATCAAGTATTCATAGGTGTGTGGGTTTATTTCTGGGTCTTCTATGCGGTTCCATTGATCCTCCTTTCTGTTTTTATGCCAATACCATGCAGTTTTTATTAGTATTGCTCTGTAGTACAGCTTGAGATCGGGGATGGAGATACCCCCAGATGATCTGTTGTTATACAGGATCGTTTTGAAGATTCTGGGTTTTTTGTTTTTCCATATGAAGCTGAGAATCTTTTTTTTCAAGGTCCATAAAGAATTGAGTTGGTATTTTGATGGGAATTGCATTGAATCTGTAGATTGCTTTTGGCAGTATGGCCATTTTCACAATGTTAATCCTACCAATCCATGAGCACGGGAGATCTTTCCATCTTCTGATACCTTCTTCAACTATCTCTGACAGGAACTCAATAGCAAGCTCTTTGACTCCCCAATCCCCCAAGGGATGAGCAGTTCTGCTAGGCCACAGAGGAGGACTTCGCAGCCAGCCCTGATGATACCTGATAAACAGAGCCATATGAAAGGGGAAGAGGTCCTCCCCAATCCGTAAACTTGGAAAGGGGCAGGGAGAAGCTGAGGGAGAGAGGGTGGGATTGGGAGGGAATAAGGGAGCTGGATACAGCTGGGATACAGAGTTAATAAAATGTAACTAATAATAACACATAATAAAAAAGAAACACCTAAAAAAATAGAACCAGCTCTTGGTATCACTGATTCTTTGAGTAGTTTTATTTGTTTCTAATTGATTGATTTCAGCCCTGAGTTTGTTTATTTCCAGCTGTCTGCTCCTCCTGGTTGTATCTGCTTCTTTTTTTTCTAGGGCTTTCAGTTGGTCCATTAAGTTGTTTGTATGAGATGTTACAAATTTCTTCTTGAAGGCACCTAATGCTATGAATTTTCCTCTGAGCACTGCTTTCGATGTGTCCCATAAATTTGGGTATATTGTATCTTCATTTTCATTGAATTCTAGGAAGTCTTTAATTTCTTTATTTCTTCCTTAACCCAGCTGTCATTGAATAGCAAGTTGTTCAGTTTCCATGTGTCTGGATGCTTTATGTTATTTCTATTGTTATTTCTATTTCTGTTGTTGAGGTTCAGCTTTAGTCCATGGTGGTCAGATAAAATACAGGGGATTATTTCAAACTTCTTGTATCTGTTGAGGCTTGCTTTTTGACCAAATATATGTTCTATTTTGGAGAAGGTTCCATGAGGTGCTGAAAAGAAGGCATACTCTTTTGAGTTTTGGTGAAAAGTTCTGTAGACATCTATTAGGTCCATTTGGATTAGGGCTTCTGTAAGTGCCTTTATTTCCCTATTTGGCTTCTGTCTAGATGATCTGTCCCTTGTTGAGAGTGGGGTGTTGAAGTTTCCTACTATTAAGGCATTGGGATTGATGTGTGATTTAAACTTTAATAATGTTTCATTTACGAATGTAGGCACTCTTGTATTTGGGTCATAGATGTTCAGAATTGTGATGTTCTCTTGGTGGAATTTTCCTTTGATGGGAATGTAGTGCCCCTCCTCATCTTTTTTGATTACTTTTGGTTGAAAATCTATTTTATTAGATAGTAGTATAGCTACCTTATCTTGTTTTCTGGGTCCATTTGCTTGAAAAATAGTTTTCCAGCCCCTCACTCTGAGGTAGTCTTTATCTTTGTTGCAGAGGTGTGTTTCTTCGATGCAGCAGAGAATGTTGAATCCTGTTTTCACACCCATTCTGTTAATCTGTGTCTTTTTATTGGAGAGTTGAGTCGATTGGTGTTGATAGATAATAGTGACCAATGAATGTTAGTTCCTTTTATTGTGGAGTTGGTGGTCTTATTGTGATTCATTATTTGTTTTCTTTTAATTTCTGTAGGGACATTATCTGTACCCTATATTTTCTTGGGTATAGTCTTTTTCATTGGATTACAATTTTCCTTCTATTATCTTCTGTATGGCTGGTTTGCTGTGTACAAACTGCAAATTTAGTTTTATCATGGAATATTTTGTTTTCTCCATCTATTTTGATTGATAGCTTTGCTGAGTATAGTAGTCTTGGATGGCATCTGTGGTCCCTTAAAGTCAGCATGACACTGCACAGGCCCTTCTGGCTTTCATAGTTTTTGATGAGAAGTCTGGTGTGATTCAGAAAGGTCTACCTTGGCCTTTTCCCTTGCTGCTTTTAATATCTTTTCTTTGTTTTGTATATTTAATGTTTTGACAATGATGTGACGTGAGGATTTTCTTTTTTTGGTCTACTCTGCTTTGTGTTCTGTAGGCCTCTTGTATGTTTATGGACATCTTTTTTCTTTAAGTTGGGGAAATTTTCCTCTATGATTTTCTTGAAGATATTTTCTGGACCTTGGAGACTGGAGTCTTCTTTTTCATCAATTCCTCTTATTTTTAGATTTCACCTTTTTATGGCATTTTTGATTTCTTGGATATTTTGTGTTTGAGACTTTTCTGACTTTACTTTTTCTTTGAGAGAAGTGTCAATTTCTGCAAGCATATCTTCACACCAGAGATTCTCTCTTCCATCTCTTGTATTTTGTTGGTGATGCTTACTTTTGTGGTTCCTGATCTTTTCTCTTAATTCTCTAACTTCAGGGTTTTATCAGTTTGTGTTTTCTTTATTGACTTTAATTATGTTTTCATGCCTTGCACCATTTCCTTCATCTGTTTGAATGTGTTCTCCTGTCTCTGTATGATGGCCTCTATTTTTTTGTTTGTTTCTTCTCTATATGCCACTAATTTTACTCTACTTGTCCCTCTATTTGCCTAGCTATTTCTCTAAGAGATTTGTTTGTTTCCTCTTTATGAGACTCTAATAATTGGTTCAGCATATCTTTAAAGGTCATTTTCCTGTGTTTCCGATGAATTAGAGTAACCATTGCTTTTGGGGATTGCTGGTGAGGCCATGACTCCCTGATTTTTGTTGGGTATGTGCTTTCGTCGACCTCTAGCCATTTCTTTATATGCAACGTTCACTGTTTGTTCTTGGATTCTGCAGTTCAGATTGGTACCATCTTTTCTTGTTTTTGGACAATTCTTCAGGGAGATGAGAGAGGTCTAGTGGTTTCAGTGTGTGAGTTGGTGCTTCAGCTGTACCTGTGGAAGGGAAGTTCATGGGTACAGAAGGACATATATGGGCAAGTGTGTATGCCTGCGTGTACGTGGAGGTTTGCCTTGAGGGACAGGGTGCTAGAGAGTGTAGAGTATGGTGCAGAAGTTATCACAAATGCTGGTGGTGTTATGGTGTGCAAATTTCTTCTTTAATACTTCTAATAACTGCATAAGCATAGATTTAAGGTAACTTTCCTGTGTTTTCAGCTACATTAGAATATCCAGTGTTTTGGGGGGTTTCTGTTCGAGCCATGATGTCCTGATTTTTGTTGATCATGTTCTTACACTGGCATTTATCCATCTGACTCTCTGTAACCTTGGCTGTTTGTTCTAGGAAACTGCTTGGTTTCTGGGACCTTTGTGATTCAGTGAAGTCCTTCTGGTCTCCTCAAGACCACTAGTAGAGTTGCACCAAATGTTGGATCTGCATGTCTCAGGATTCTGGAGTAGTCTTCAGGATGATGGAAGAGGTCTGGAGGAACACCGATGAGTGCTGGTATTTCAGAGACAGCCGCATGTGTGTGGGTGTTTCAGAAGGCAACTGTGACTTACTGGCAAAGCAGGCACTGGGTTCCTGACACTCAGACTCTGCTGGGCTCTGCCATCTGGACCTGGGATTGGCTTTAATCTTTTTGACTTTTGTAGCCAAAATAAAAACAATTTTAGGCAGACACAGTGGCTCACACCTTTAATCTCAGCACCCAGGGAGACAGAGGAAGGCTGATTGCTGTGAGTTTGAAGCCAGCCTGGTCTACAGAGTGAGTCCAGAACTTCCAAGGCTACACAGAAAATGCTGTCTCTAAAAAAGTTTTATTTGAAGTCATCAGTGATGAAACCATTCAAAATTAGATATATATTCTTATTGTAGGGGGATATAGTTGCAATACTAGAATTACAGAGGTAGAGACAATAGGGTCCCCTGAGTTTGATACCAACATGGTATACATAAAAATTATTAATCCAGTCTCTGAAACAAGAACAACCTGCCTCCAAAAATAGGAAAAGTAAAAGATAAATTTTGTCTATAATTTCCTAAATAAATTTATCTCAGGTTGCATTGTGGTTATATTTCAAATTCCTCTAGCATACCAATATTACTAAAACATATATTGATTGAGTATTCTGAAAAAAAATTACTACATCATTTTGTTCTTTTCTTAAAGATAATGTTTTCACAGCCATAGCTTATGACCAGAATATCATTATTTTCAAGACTTTCTCTTATGAACTCTCATGAACTGGGGACTCTGACAGGGATTCCCAGACCTGGGGGCTTTTTGCATTCCATCATTCACATTTTAATCACTTTGTAGCTGCTCTTCTATAGATGCAATGTTATTATCATATTTGGTGTGACATGTACCCACTATTGCACAAATTTTCTAAGAGTAGGTCCACTAAAGAACAGAAATTATTTTATTCATAGTTGTTTCATGACAAAGTTCGTGAATGATTAAACTTTAAATTATCTGGACAAACATATACATTTCAGAAGTGTGTAATAAACCATGACATCCTGATGTATTTTTATTTTCTTTTTAAGGATTTATTAGCTGTACATTCTAAGTGGTGATACTATAATTCTATGCACAACATGTAACGTGTTTGCTCATGTTCCTCTCCCCAATTATACTGGTTCCTCCTCATTTTTCTTCTTCATTCCTAGTGGTTTCCCTTTTACACGGTTGTCCTTCTTTTATCCCTTACCTCTCACATATCAGATAAAACATACAACAGGTTTTTTAATTGTGAAGTGGCTTAATTTACTTAATGTATTTTCCTCTTGTTCCATTCATTTTCTTACAAATAACATAGATTTATTCTTCTTTATGACTACATAAAACACAGGTTTTTTTCTGTATATACCATATTTTCCTTAGTAGTTGATCAGTTGATCAGGATGATTGTATAATCTACCTTTAATGGATAAGTGATAAACATGGGTATAAAGGCAACTCCATTGTAAGTTGCTAGATAGATATTCATTACTGGTGTGCTTATATGTTATATTTTATATTCTTAAAATTTTGAAAAACTGTTTACTGATTTTCAATATGGCTGAACACATTCTCACCAGCAATAAATAAGTCTTCCCACTGTCAGAAATAAGTTTGGGGCTGAAAAGAAAGGAAGGGTTATTCAGAAAATAAACAAAAACAGAAAAAGGGGTAACTGCTTTCAGCCATCAAATTCCTAGAATAGAAACACAGATCTTTGTGTAAACAAAGGTTTTACTGGATAGGGAGAATTTTAAAAGTTACATAACAGTCTTTTTTTAAATTTACTTATTTATTATTATAAATTACAGTTTAGTCACTTTGTATCCCATCTATAGAATCCTTCCTCATCCCCTCCCAATCATACCCTCCTTCCCTTAATTCCTCTCATGTCCCTCCCCAAGTCCTCTGATAGGAGAGGTCCTCTTCCTCTTCCATCTGAACCTAGCCTATCAGGTCTTATCAGGGCTGGCTGCATTGTCTTCCTCTGTGGCCTGGTAAGGCTGCTCCCCACTCAGGGGGAGGTGATCAAAGAGCCATCCATGAGTTGATGTCAGAGACAGTCCCTGTGCCCATTACTAGGGAACCTACTTAGAGACTGAACTGCCATGGCCTACATCTGTACAGGGTCATTGGTTGGAATATCAATCTCAGAAAAGACCCTGTACCCACATTTTTTGGTTCTGTTGCTCTCCTTGTAGAGCTCCTGTCTCCTCCAGGTCTTTCTATTTCCCCTTTCTCTCAGAAGATTCCTGCAGTCTGCCCAAAGTTTGACTATGAGTCTCGGCATCTGTTTTGATACCTTGCTGGGTAGAGTCTTTCAAAGCCCCTCTGCAGGTAGGCTTCTGTCTTGTTCCTTGTTTTCTCCCTCCTTTTCCTTTAATAAATTTTATTTGTTTATATTAATTACATTTTATTCACTTTGTATCCCTGCTGTAGCCCCCTCCTCTTCTGATGTCTATTTAGTTTGCCTATCTGAGTAAGGATTGATCATCTTACCCAAGGTCCTCCTTCTTGCTTAACTTCTTTAGGTATACAGATTTTAGCATGTTTATCTTATCTTATATGTCTAATACCCACTTATAAGTGAGTATATACCATGTGTGTCTTTTTGATTCTGGGATACCTCACTCAGGATGATCTTTTCTAGTTCTCACCATTTGCCTGCAAATTTCATGATTTATTTTTTTAATAGCTGAGTATATTGCATTGTGTAAATGTACCACTATTTCTGTATCCGTTCCTCAGCTGAAGGACATCTGTGTTTTTTCCAGATCCTGGCTAATACAAATATAGCTGCTACAAACATGGTTGAGCAAATGTTCTTGTTATATATTTGAACATATATTGGATATATATATTCTTCAACAAAATTCTAACAATTCCAATCCAAATATATATTAAATGAATTAAAACCCATGATGATAAAACTTCATTTCTGAGATGCAAAGAGGTGTCTACATATGTACACAAGTAAATTTACGTATGTAAATGAATTATTACAACTCATTGTAGTGATAGAACAAATAGCAATCAAATTATCATCTTAATATGTATAGAGAAAATACTGACAAAATTAACACTGTTTCATGGTAAAACTCCTCACAAACATGCACAGAAAGAATCTACATTAAAGTAATAAAGATAATTTATCAACACAGGAAGCAGGCATCATACTCTGTGGTGATCAAGAGGAAGGCAAAAACGTCTGTTACACTTCTGTGAAGGTCCACCATAAGAACTAGGCAATGAAACACTCATTCAATAAAACAAGAAGACATAAAAATATTTTGCAGAAAAACATGTGTAAACCATAAGGTTTTCTTGAGAAAATTAGAACTGCTATAAAAGTTCAGTAAAGTGACTGGATACAAAACAACATTAAACGTAAGCTATGTGGCTATAAATGTATTATTTGAAATAGAAACTAAGACAAGTAAATTTGCAAGAAAAATAAAAATGCCTAAGTTTTTAGAATAAACTTAACCAAATAGTGTCATACATGTGTGCACACACATGCATACATGCACATATTCACACAGAATACATACTACAATAATTTGAGTAAAGACATTAAGGGGAGTGACGCTCTCCCAGACAACAAATGTATTTATTATGAGAAGTTGAAGGGAGCTGTTCTGCCCTTCTTCAAGATACAGCAACAATTGCCAGCTAATATTAGCAGAGTGTCAACCCACCCCACATTGAACTAGCTGACACTTCCATCCTGGACTTCTCAGCCTGCAAGCCTTAAGAAATTTGTTGTTTTTCTTTATATACTACCTTATCTAGAGCAGATTGAATAGACTGTAATATCCTTTTGAAAGTATGCTTTAGGATGGCTTTTTTGATCTTCATTCATCCTGACAATACAAGGGTGAGGGACAAGAGAACTGTTTGAAACTTCCATCTATTTACACAAGAATGATGAGGCCATTATTATTTCCATGATGCTATGCTGACAAAAAGAACCAAGATAAAAAAAAATATTCTGCAAATTAGGATTATATGCTTAGAGATTATATGCGTTTTCCTTGATCTAAGTTAAGCTCTGCAGTTGTTTAGTTTAGCTTTCTCATATCATGTCAACAGCAGGTAAAAATAGGATTAAGAACTTTCCTAGAAATAGCGCTTCATCAAGATCCAGCCATACCACTCCTAGGCATATATCCAAAAGAGGCTCAAGTACACAAAAAGGACATTTGCTCAACCATGTTTGTAGCAGCTTTATTTGTAATAGCCAGAAGCTGGAAACAACCCAGATGCCCCTCAACTGAAGAATGGATGCAGAAATTGTGGTACATCTATACGATGGAATATTACTCAGCAATGAAAAATAAGGAAATCATGAAATTTGCAGGTAAATGGTGGGACCTGGAAAGGATCATCCTGAGTTAGCTGTCCCAGAAGCAAAAAGACACACACGGTATATACTCACTCATATAGACATACAACATAGGACAAACCCACTAAAATCTATGCATCTAAAGAAACCAAGAGAGAGGACCCTAACAAAAATGTTCAATCCCCACCTGAAAGGCAAAGAAGATGGACATCAGAAGAAGAAGAAAACAGGAAACAACCTAGAAACCTGCTACAGAGGACTTCTGAAAGCCAGAAGAAGAAAACAGGAAACAACCTAGGAACCTACCACAGAGGGCCTCTGAAAGCCTCTGCCCTGCAGACTATCAAAGCAGATGCTGAGCCTGATGGCCAACTGTTGGGCAGAGTGAATGGAATTTTATGTAAGAAGTGGGAAATAGTAAGAGCTGGAGAGGACAGGAACTCCACAAGGAGAGCAACAGAACAAGAAAATTTGAACACAGGGAACT
>NW_026589684.1:58783-64012 GCF_907164565.1 Psammomys obesus
GAGCAGCCCTACCAGGCCACAGAAGAGGACAATGCAGCCACTTTTGAGGAGAACTGATAGACAAAGATCAGAAAGGAGAGGAGAACTTCCCCTATCGGTGGACTTGGGGAGGGGCATGCATGCAGAAATGGGAGGGAGGGTAGGATCGGGAGGGGAAGAGGGGGGGCTTATGGGGGGATACAAAATGAATAAAGTGTAATTAATAAAAAATAAAAAAAGTAAAAACAGAACTTTCCTAGAGTGATTAATCGTAGCTGCTAGAGAGAGAGAAAAAAATGTGTTGAGCAAGAAGCAATAAAGAATATGTCTAGAAATGAAAAGGCCCCAGGCATGAAGGAGAGTTCCTTTATTTTCAGTTACAGCTTTAGGATACATGATGAGCATTGTCTGCCATTGCCACTTTGAATGTATGCTCCATGTCCATGAGAGAGGTATGCTTTGAAATATGTCTGTCAACTTTCTTCTTAATCTGTGACCTTAATGTGTGCATACCCAGTAATAAACTCATCAACTATGGCATTTTCCTAAATGTATTTAAGTATCACCCATATAAAATGACAACAGTTCTTAAAAATAATTAAGATCTTTCGAGCTATAGTAATTAAAAGGGCTTTAAACACCCAGGCAAGTGTAAAAGCACAAACTTTGTGCCATAAACTCATGCAGAAAGAAATCTTAAAACCCCAGGGAAATAAGAATCAATCTCCCAGGCTGATGACATCTCAGGAAAACCTCTATAAAATCTAGTGGCAACAAAGGAGGGAACTTTGGCTTGTTTGTTTTTCTTGCATCCCGAGACCATGCTGATGGCTGGGCCAGAGAAGCAATGCTAGCATGCTTTACATCAACTTCCAGAATCACTGTTCTCTCTCAGCTGAGGAGGGTAGTTGGATACAAACAGAAGTTTGGCCACCACTGAATGGTGTACTGCATAAAGAGTAGGAAATGCCTGTTTTCTGACTTTTCACAGAAGAGAAGGCTTATATATGTAAGGTACATTTCAACATTTTCAGTGATGATTTTAAGATTATAATGGGGTACTTTAAATGTGAATGCTGTGTGTCAGGCTACTGTGTTTAAAGCAAACGTGGAAAAATCAGTGTGTAACTGTGTGTATGGAGTTTCACACACTTGGTGTTCAGGCTTCTCATTAATAGTGTGGACATTGAAATTATGGGTAATCAATACCATCAGTTATTAGAGTGATATATTAGGAGCTCAGAGGCTAGTACATGTAAATGAATAATTGCTCAGGTGGCCCCCAAATGAGTTGTCTACTCAGAACTTTTTTTTTCTTCTTTCTCCTCTCTAACTTCTTCTTTTCTCTCTTCCTCTTGAACATTTCCTTTTTTTAATATTATCATTCATTAAAATTTATTCAATTTTTCTTAAAAAGAATCTTTTATCTCTGATCTCTCTGCACTCTGATCACAAAAGTAAAATAAAAAAATCTTAATATTGTGTTGCAAACTCTTGTATTTTATTTTAATTTTTATTATTATTATATTTTACAATTTATTAAATTTGTACCCTGGCTATGGCCCCCTCCCTCATCTTCTCTCAATCTCACTCTCCTTTCCTTCTCTCCCCTTATGCCCCTTACTTAGTCCACTGATAGGGGAGGTCCTCCTCCCCTTCTATTTGACCCTAGCCTATCAGGATTCATCAGGACTGGTTGCATTGTCTTCCTCTGTGGCTTGGCAAGTTGAGGAATGGATACAGAAATTATGGTATATTTATACAATGGAATATTATTCAGCAATAAAAAACAAGGAAATTATGAAATTTATGGGTAAATGGTGGGAACTGGAAAAGATCATCCTGAGTGAGGTATCACAGAAGCAGAAAGACATACAGGGTAAATATTCACTCATAAGTGGATATTAGACACATAATATAGGATAAACATACTAAAATCTATACACCTAAAGAAACTAATCAAGACAGAGGATGCCACGCCAGCTAAAATGCTCAGTACCCATTCAGAAAGGCAAAGAGGATGGACATCAGAAGAAGGAGAAAACAGGGAACAGGACAAGAGCCTGCCACAGAGGGCTCTAAAAAGCTCTACCCTGCAGGGTATCAAAGCAGATAATGGCACTTATGGCCAACTTTTGGGCAAAGTGCAGGGAACCTTATGAAAGAAGTGGGAAATAGTAAGTCCTCAAGAGGACAGGAGCTTCACAAGGAGAGCAACAAAACCAAAATATATGGGCACAGGGGTCTTTTCTGAGACTGATAATTCAACCAATGACCACTGATGGAGATAACCTAGAACCCCTGCACAGACGTAGCCCATGACAGTTCCTTGTCCAAGTGGGTTCTGTAGTAATGTGAACAGGGACTGTCTCTGACATGAACTGATTGTCCTGCTCTTTGATCACCTCCCCCTGAGGGAGGAGCAGTCTTACCAGCCACAGAAGAAGACAATGTAGTCACTCCTGATGAGACCTGATAGACTACGATCAGAAGAAAAGAGAGGAAGACCTCCCCTATCAGTGGACTTGGGGAGGGGCATGTGCGGAGAAGGTGGAGAGAGGGTGGGACTAGAAGGGAAGAGGGAGGGGTTTATGGGGGGATACAAAGTGAATAAACTATAACTAATAAAAATTAAAATTTAAAATAAAATAAAAACAAAACAAAACAATAATAATTTTTATATTAATTACAGTTTCTTTACTTTGTATCCCAACCGTAGTCCCCTCTCTCATTCCCTCACAATCCCACCCTCCCTCATCTACTCCCTGCCCTTTTCCAAGTCCACTGATAGGGGAGGCCCTCCTCCCCTTCCATCTGACCCTAACATATCAAGGATCTTCAGGACTGGCTGCCATGTCCTCCTCTGTGGCCTAACAAGGCTCCTCCTCACTTGGGGGTGGAGGAGGGGTGTCAAAGAGCCAGTCATTGAGTTCATGTCAGAAATAGTAGCTGTTCCCCTTACTAGGGAAACACATTTGGATACTCATTCACCATGGGCTCATCTGACCAGGGGTTCTAGGTTATATCCATTCATGCTACTTGGTTGGCAAAACAGTCTCATAAAAGATCCCTGTGCCCTGATATATTTGGTCCTTGTGGTGTTCCTGTCTTCTCCTGGTCATACTAACTCCCCCTTCTTTCATATGATTCCCTGCACTCTGCCGAAGGTTTGGCTATGAGTCTCAGCATCTGCTTTGATACACTGCTAGGTCAAGTCTTTCAGAGGCCCTCTGTGGTAGGCTCCTGCCCTGTTACTGTTTTCACCTACTTCCTATGTCCATCCCATTTGTCTTTCTAAGTGAGTATTGATCATCTTACCCATGGTCCCCTTTCTTATTGATCTTCTTTATGTGTACAGATTTTAGAATGTTTATCTTATATTATAGGTCTAGTAACCACTTAAAAGTGAGTATATATCATGTGTGTCTTTCTGCTCCTGGGATACCTCACTCAGGATGATATTTTCTAGATCCCACAATTTGCCTGCAAATTTCATGATTTCCTTGTTTTTAATTGCTGAGTAGTATTCCATTGTATGAAAGTATCACAATTCCTATATCCATTCCTCAACTGAGGGGCATCTGGGTTGTTTCCAGGTTTTGGCTATTATGAAAAAAGCTGCTACAAACATGGTTGAACAAACGACTTTTTTGTGTACTTAAGCATATTTTAGATATATGGTAGGAGTAGTATAGCTGGATCTTGAGTAAGCAGTATTCCTGATTATCTGTACCCCATTTTTTAACTGGATTACTTGGTTTGTTGGTGTTTAACTTCTTGAGTTCTTTTTTTCTTTTTTTAATTTAATTTAATTTTTTTATTATTAGTTACATTTTATTAACTCTGTATCCCAACTATATCCTGCTCCCTTATTCCCTCCTAATCCCACCCTCCCTCCCTCATCTCCTCCCTTCCCCTTTCCAAGTCCACTGATTGGTGAGGACCTCCTCCCCTTTCATCTGACCCTGTTTTATCAGGTATTTTCAGGGCTGGCTGCAAAGTCCTCCTCTGTGGCCTAGCAGGACTCTCCTCCCTTGGGGGGTGGGGAGGTCAAAGAGCGTGACATTGAGTTCCTGTCAGAAATAGTCCTTGTTCCCCTTACTATGGGAAACCAATTGTTACTGAGCTACCACGGGCTACATCTGAGCAGAGGTTATAGGTTATATCCATACATGGTCCTTAGTGGAGTGTCAATCACAGAAAAGGCCCCTGTGCCCTGATATATTTGGTCCCTGTGGAGCTCCTATCCTTTCCACATCATACTAACTTCCCTTCTTTCATATGATTCCCTGCACTCTGCTGAAGGTTTGGCTATGAGTCTTAGTATCTACTTTGAAACATTGCTAGGTAGAGTCTTTCAGATGCCTTCTGTGGTAGACTCCTGTCATACGTTCAATGTACATTCCATTTGTCTTTCTAAGTGAGGATTGATCATCTTACCCAGTGTCTGCTTTCTTGTTTATCTTCTTTAGGTGTATAGATTTCATTATGGTTATCATATCTTGTAAGTCTATATCAGCGAGTATATACCATGTTTGTCTTTCTCCTTCTGGGATACTTCACTCAGAATGATCTTTTCTAGATCCCACCATTTGCCTGTAAATTTCATGATTTCCTCATTTACACAATGGGATACTCCTCATGAGTAGTATCCCATTGTTTAAAAATACCACAATTCAAGGGACACGGTGGAGATGAGGGAGGGAGGGTGGGATTGGGAGGGAATGAGGGAGCTGGATGAGGCTGGGATACAGAGTTAATAAAATGTAACTGATAAGAAAAAAATAAAATTAAATAAAAATATACCACAATTTCTGTATCCATTCCTCCATTGATGGACATCTGGGGTTTTTTCCAGGTTCTGGCTATTACAAATAAAATTGCTACAAATATGGTTGAGCAAATGTCCTTGTTGTGTACTTGTGCAAATTTTGGGTACATACCTAGCGGTGGTATAGCTGGATCTTGAGGAAGAGCTATTCCTAATTGTCTGAGAAAGCACGAGAATGACTTCCAAAGTAGTTGTACCAGTTTACATTCCCACCCGTAATGGAGTAGGGTCCCCTTTCTCCACAACCCCTCCAGCATGTGTTGTCACTTGAGTTTTTGATCTTGGCCATTCTGATGGGTGTAAGGTGAAATCTCAGGGTCGTTTTGATTTGCATTTCCCTAATGGGTAATGAGGTTGAGCATTTCTTTCTTTCTTTCTTTCTTTCTTTCTTTCTTTCTTTCTTTCTTTCTTTCTTTCTT
>NW_026589684.1:64022-106247 GCF_907164565.1 Psammomys obesus
CTTTCTTTCTTTCTTTCTTTCTTTCTTTCTTTCTTTCTTTCTTTCTTCCTTCCTTCCTTCCTTCCTTCCTTCCTTCCTTCCTTCCTTCCTTCCTTCCTTTCTTTCTTTCTTTCTTTCTTTCTTTCTTTCTTTCTTTTTTTTTCTTATTTAAAATATATTTTTTTAGGTGTGGTAGCCTTTAATTAGAACACTGGGGAGGGTGAGCCCATCCTGGTTTACATGGTGAGTTTTGGGCTATGTAAGGCTACATAGAAACACCCTGTCTCAAAACAACAACAGTGATGACAACAACAAGAACCAGAAAACCCAACAAACATAGCAGCAACAAATGTTTTTATGGCTTTCCTGAGAAAAGAAAGTTATAGTTATAAATTTTATCTATATCTTACTGTAATAGCGTATTAAGTTTTCAATTTTTTTCTTTATTAATTACACTTTATTCATTTTGTATCCCCCCTAGTGGTTCTCTCCCTCCTCCCATCTCAATCGCTCCATTCCTCCACCATCTGCATGCATGCCCCTCTCCAAGTCCACTGATATGGGATGTCTTCTTTTCCTTCCTTCTGATCCTATTCAATTAGGTCTCATCAGGAGTGGCCACATTGTCTTCTTCTGTGGCCTGGTAATGCTGCTTCCCCTTCAGGGGGAGGTAATTAAAGAGCAGGCCAAGCAGTTCATGTCAGAGACAGTCCCTCTGCCTATTACAATGGAACTCACTTGGATACTGAACTGCCATGGGCTACATCTTTGCAGGGGTATTAGGTTTAGAAGACCCTGACATAATTCCACACACTTATGGACACCTGATTTTTGACAAAGATGCCAAAACTATTCAACGGAAAAAAGACAGCATCTTCAACAGTTGGTGCTGTTCTAACTGGAAGTCTACATGTAGAAAAAATGCAAATAGATTCATACTTATCACTCTGCACAAAAGTCCAAGTGGATCAAAGACCTCAACATAAAACCAGAAACACTAAACCTGTTAAAAGAAAAAGTGGGGAAGAGCTTTGAACTCATTGGCACAGTAGACAACTTCCTGAACAGAACACCAACAGCATAGGCTCTAAGAACAACAATCAATAATGGGACCTCATGAAACTGAAAAGCTTCTGTAAAGCCAAGGACACTGTCGTCAGAACAAAATGACAGCCTACAGATTGGGAAAGGATCTTCACCAACCTTATATCTGACAGAGGACTAATATCCAGTATATATAAAGAACTAAAGAAGTTAAACAGCAAAAAAATCAAGTAATCCAATTAAAAAATGGGGTACAGAGCTAAACAGAGAATTCTCTGCAGAGGATTATCGAATGGCAGAGAAATACTTAAAGAGATGCTCAACCTCATTAGCCATAAGGGAAATGCAAATCAAAACGACCCTAAGATTTCACCTTACACCTATCAGAATGGCTAAGATAAAAAACTCAAGAGCATTTCTTTAAGTGTTTCTCTGCCATTCGATATTCCTCTATCGAGAATTCTGTCTTTGGCTCTGTTCTCCATTTTTTAATTGGATTACTTGGTTTGTTGCTTTTCAGCTTCTTTAGTTCTTTATTAGCCCTCTCTCAGATAAAGGGTTTGTGAAGATCCGTTCCCAATCTGTAGGCATTCGTTTTGTTTTGATGATGGTGTCCTTTGCATTACAGAAGCTTTTCAGTTTCATGAGGTCCCATTTATTGATTGTTGTTCATAGAGCCTGTGCTGTTGGTGTTCTGTTCAGGAAGTTGTCTCCTGTGCCAATGAGTTCTAGGCTGTTCCCCACTTTTTCTTCTAACCAATTCAGTGTATCTGGTTTTATGTTGAGGTCTTTGATCCACATGGACTTTAGTTTTGTGCAGGGTTATAAATATGGATCTGTTTTAATTTTTCTGCATGTTGACATCCAGTTGGAGCAGCACCATTTGTTGAAGATGTTGTCTTTTTCCATTGAATGGTTTTGTGTTCTTTATTGAAAATCTAGTATTCATAGGAGTTTGGGTTCATTTTTGGGTCTTCTGATCTACTCTTTGATGGTTCCATTGATCTACTCTTCTGCTTCTATGCCAATACCACGCTGTTGTTATTACTATTGCTCTGCAGTACAGCTTGAGATCAGGGATGGAAATACCTCCAGATGATCTCTTGTTGGACAAGATCGTTTTGTAAATTCTGAGATTTTGTTTCTCCATAGGACACACAAGATATATACTCACTTACATAGTCCAATAAGTTAGGATAAACATACTAAAATCTGTACACCTAAAGATGATCAACAAGAACGAGGACCCTGTGTAAGATAATCAATCCTCACTTAGAAAGACAAATGTGTTCTTTATATATTTTGGATGTCAGCCCTTCGTCAGATATATGGTTAGTGAAGATCTTTTCCCCATCTGTAGGTTTATGTTTTCTTCTGAGGACAGTGTCTTTTGCATTACAAAACCTTGTTAGTTTCATGAGGTTCCATTTATTGATTGTTGATCTTAGAGCTTGTGCTGTTGGTGTTTTGTTCAGGATATTGTCTTATGTTCCAATGAGGTTAAGGCTCTTCCCCACTTTTTCTTCTAACAGGTTTAGTGTGTCCAGTTTTATGTTGAAGTCTTTGGTCCACTTGGACTTTACTTTTATGCAGGAAGATACTATGGTTCTATTTGCCTTTTTCTACATGTAGACATCCAGTTAGACCAGCACCATTTGTTGAAGATGTTATCTTTTTTCTATTGTACCGTTTTACCTACTTTGTCAAAATCAAGTACTCATAGGTATGTGTGGGTTTATTTCTGGATCTTTGATTCAATTCCATTGATCCACGATTCTGTTTCTTTGCCAGTATCATTCAGCTTTTATTACCATTGCTCTATAGTACAGCTTGAGATCAGAGATAGTTGATGAAGAACCTTTCCCAGTCTGTAGGCTGTCGTTTTGTTCTGACGACAGCGTCCTTTGATTCACTGAAGCTTCAGTTTCATGAGGTCACTGTGCTGTTGGATACTACCTTGAGCACTCCTGACTTTGGAAGCTAAGCAGTGTCAGGCCTGATTAGTACTTGGATGGAAGGAATCCAAATTATTCGTATACAATGATTGCTAGATTTTTCATGACAAGAAAATCAGTAGGAGCAGCCCTGCTAGGTCACAGAGGAGGACTTTTCAGCCAGGCCTGAAGATAACTGATAAACTATGGTCAAATGAAAGGGAAAGAGGTCCTCCCCTATCAGTGGACTTGGAAAGGGGCAAGAGGAAGATGAGAGAGGGAGGGAGGGATTGGGAGGGAATGAGGGAGCAGGCTATACCTGGTATACAAAGTTAATAAACTGTAACTAATATTAAATTTAAAAAAAAAAAAAACGAGAAAATCAGCTTTTGCAGCCAGCTGCTTGTGAACATGCCTGCAATCCCAGCACTTGGAGAGGCAGAGGCAGGCTGATCTCTGTGAGATCAAGGCCAGCCTGGTCTACAGAGCAAGTCCAAAACAGCCAAGGCTACACAGAGAAACCTTGTCTTGAAAAATATCAGCTTTTATTTTACTTAGTACACAGCATTATACTTAAATTCTGCACAGAGTTTCTGCATTCCATCTGTTATATGTGCTTTATTTCTGAGAATGATACTTTATTAAAGATAAACATCTCTATCTCAATACTTTAAACTTGACTTTGGATGAGAATGAAAGTCTTATAAAAATTATTCAGTGAAAAAATATGTGAATTTATTCCTCGGGTACTCCTGGGGCCATAAGTTATACAAGTCCTCAGGGAGCTAAGAATAGGTCTCACAAGTGTATCGCCTCTCAAGAAACCCTCATTAATTTTCATTCACTATTAACCTGAAATTTTGACTGTTTTCATTTCATTTTTATGGTTAAAACATAAGACAACCTCAGAGAAACATTATAAAATTCTCTTCCTACTCTGTGAGAGTACTCTTCTCTATTACAAGTGGGAGGAAGCATTGGATACAGTGTTTTGGTCACCAGTGAACAGACTGCACTCAGAAAACAGCAAGGTTGTCTTCATATTTCTTTTTATTCAACTGACATATGGTTAGAAATATAAGGTACATTTTTACATTTTCAGAGGTGCTTTTAATTTTGATAAAGTAAGTTATAGTTTTAGTGTTGTCACAAAACTTTGTGTTTAATTCAAAGACTGATTTTTCACTTCATAAATGTGTTTTGAGAGAGTTACATATTCTCTAAAGATCAGATTTATTGCCTTAAATGGGCAATTTTATATGAAAATTAGAGCACATAGAAGTCAATAAAATAATACATGTAGAACTGAGAAAATGGCACTTAAAAGTAAGAACTACTCAAGTCTTCATAAAAAATATTTTCAGATTATAAATTATTTTTTCCCTCCTCCCTCCCTTCCTGTCCCTATCTTTACCACTTCTTTCTTTTTCTCCTTCTCCTCATTCCCCTTCACCTCATTCCCCTCCTCCTTTTCCTCCTCTTAATCTTCTTTTCTTTCTCCTCCATCTCCTTTTTTCCACCCCCTTCTCTGCTTTCCATCTTCCTGGACATTTCCTACTTCCTTCCTCTGTTGATCATGTATTTTTTCAAGTTTAATCTAACCAATCACCATTTCACATTTTCACTTTTGTGTTGAAACCAAGTAATGTATAAAGGCACCAGGTGTGTTTTCTATTATCCCTGCAATCATATATTACTTGTTTTTTTCCCCTAAATACATGATCATTTATGTATGAATACACTTGCCATTCTGACACTTGGATGCATAGGTAGTATGCTTCATGGTTTAGTAAAGAATGCTGATTTAGGTTTATGGAAAATTGAAGTGCTATTAAACTATGTAATAATGAAAATGAATATTAAAATAATATATGCTGTATCTACAACTAACATTAAAACATGGCACAAAGAAGGACACTATAGCCAAATTTACTTATGTTACAGAAACAAAGAAGCTTCTGATACATGGCTACTTAAGTTTTTCCCCTAAGTGTTAGATTTTTGAGCTCAGAACCTTTCAGAAAATTCTAAATTGAAGCTTTGAACTGTTTTTGTGTTTTTAATCTTGGCTTGATCACTCTTCCCAAAATGAGCTGATTCAACAAGTCATCAATGAGGAGTTTCTAAATCCATGAGGAAGGAGATGAGAAGAAACAGAAAAAAAGAGCTTTCTCCATCATTTCAAAAATACTAAGATAAGGAAGTTGAGGCATTTAGGGACATTAGCAGAGAACAAAAGAGGATTACTTATCTTTGGAGAGCATATTCCCAGAGAACTGTATAAAGAAATTTTTACTGAGACACAACATGAAATACATGTTTTATTGGTTAGCTAGTAATCTTAAATGAAAAGATGTTTAGATTTATGGATCAATTAAGAACAATCAATTTAAGAACAATTTAAAATAAGGTTTTAATCCATTTATTATTTATAATATTTATTTTTGAAATACATTTTAAAACAACCACCTAGAAAAACAGCCTTTCTGCTCATCCCTTTTACATTTTTTAATTTTACAGACATTTTTATATTATCAAAGAAATTCTGTTCTTTGCAGATGTACTGATGCTAAAATTAGCTTTTGTACTAAAATAGTGGGCTATGTGGATACTTGAGAAAAGGGAGGCAAACTTCCCAAAGTTACTGCTCAGTGACATCCTGTATAACTCAAGAATTTTCAAGTGTATTGCAATTAGAAAAGAAACTCATGCTGAGAAGTATTCCATTGTGTAAATGTGCCACAAATTCTAAATTCATTTCTCAATCGAGGGAAATCTGGGTTGTTTCCAGATTTTGGCTATTATGAATAAAGCTGCTATGAACATGGTTGAGCAAATATCCTAGTATACTTGCGCATATTTTGTATATATGACTTGGAGTGGCATAGCTGTATCTTGAGGTAGCACTATGCCTAGTAGTCTGAGAAAGTGCCAGATTGATTTCCAAAGTGGTTGTAGAAGGTTGCATTCACACCAGTAATGGAGGAGGGTCTCCCTTTCTCCACAACCTCTACAGCAAGCTTCATTCCTTGAGTTTTTGATCTTAGCAATTCTGATGGGTATAAGGTGGAATCTCAGGGTCATTATATTTGCATTTCCCTGATGACTAAGGACATTGAGCATTTGTTTAAGTGTTTCCCTGCTATTCAATATTTCTCCATTGAAGAATATCTCTGTTTAGCTCTGTACCTCATTTTTTAATCCTATTACTTGACTTGTTGCTGTTTAACTTTTTGAGTTCTTTATATATTCCAGATATTAGCCCTCTGTAAGATAAAGGGTTGGTGAAGATCTTTCTCAGTCTGTAGGCTGTGGTTTTGTCCTGATGACACTGTCCTTTGCTTTAAAGAAGCTTCTCAGTTTCACAAGGTACCATTTATTGATTGTTGATCTTAGAGACTGTGCTGTTGGTGTTGTGTTCAGGAAGTTGTCTTTTCTGCCAATGAGTTCAAGGTTCTTCCCCACTTTTTCTACTCAGCAATTTTAAACAAGAAAATCATGGAATTTGCAGGCAAATGATGGGAACTAAAAAAGATCATCCTGAGTGAGATAACCCAGAAGCAGAAAGACACACATGGTCTATACTCACTTATAAGCAGATATTAGACATATGATATAGGATAAACATACTAAAATGTGTATACCTAAAGAAACTAATCTTGAAGGAGGACTCTGGCTAAGATGCTCAATACTCCTTCAGAAAGGCAAACCAAATAGACACCTTAATTGGGAGAAAACAAGGAACACGACAGGAGCCTACCACAGAGGGTCTCTGAAAGACTCTACCCAGCAGGGTATCAAAGCAGATGCTGTGACTCACAGCCAAACTTTGAGCAGAGTGCAGGGAATCTCATGAAAGAAGGGGGAGATACTAAGACCTGGAGGAATAGCCAGTGCTCTTAACCAGAGGTGAGACACCTCTGGGCACAGGGATCTTTTCTGAGACTGATCTCCAACCAAGGACCATACACAGAAATAACCTAGAACCCCTGCACAGATGTAGCCCATGGCAGCTCAGTATCCAAGTGCTTTCCCCAGTAAGGGGAACAGGGACTGACTCTGACATGAACTCAGTGGCCTGCCCCTTGATCACTTCTTCCTGGTGGGGTGACTTAGCCAACACACAGAGTAGAGGATTCAGGAAGTCCTGATAGAACTTTATAAACTAGGGTTAGGAGGACTTCCCTTATCAGTGGACTAGGGAAGAAGGATAACAGAGGAAAAGAGTGGGAGGGTGGGATCAGAAGGAGTTGAAGGAGGGGGCTGCAACTGGTATAAAAAGTGAATAAATTGTAAATAATAATAAATTATAATAAAAAGAAAAAAATATCATTTGATAGTAATTTGTGATAGTCTTGTTTACATATCATATCATTAATGAATGTGTTACATGTTTCCTCCTTTCAGTATTTCTGACACTATGATACATTCTATTATAAAACTTTCTTTTCTCATTTTATTATAAAAATAGAATTTTGGGGCTATTTAGCTGTTTCAAAGATATAAACATATTTAAGATTCTATAATTGGTTTCTAATATATATGTTGAAAGAATTGCATGAACAAATGAATATTTTTAAAACGTGATTGTAAAAGATTATTTTCATTCAAGTGATTGAATTTCCTTGTTTTGGGTTCACAAGCATTGTTTAAAATAATATGTATGATAAAATATTCACAAATTTATTTTGATTTATAGCTTATGGTATACAATGATAAAATCTATGAAGTGGACTTTGTGTGGTGGCACGTTTTTAATTCCACTACTTTGGAGGTATCAGGAGTTCAAATTCATTCAAGGATACCTGGTGAATTTGAGTCTGGCCTGGGCTATTCAGGACCATGTCAACCACATTAAAATAATCAATAAACAAAAATACCCTTTCAGCTTGTTTTTTTTCAGTTTTTTAAAAATATTTTTTTTCATTTATTGCAGTTTATTCACTTTCTATTCCAGCTGCAGTCCCTTCGCCTTGGGAACTAGAAAAGACCATCCTGAGTGAAGTATCCCAGAATCACAAAGCCACTGCACACTTTTACTTAGATAATTGAACATGCTTTAGAATAATAGAGATCATACAAGTATTTCAACTAAAACAAAGATATGTCCAGAAACACAAAAAATTAAGTGACAGCACATACTAGAAAGGATATGGATCAAAAGGAACAAAAATCAAAAGTTAAAAAATGTCAGTGGTATTGATTCACTTGATATCACCACACAACTTTACTGTGTGTACATTCATCAAGATAGTAATAAAAAATGCAAACATTTGTCTATTCTAAATATAAGTATTTGTTTAGATTAATTTTAATTATTATTTCTTTTAGTGCCAAAGTTTAATTTAGACTAAAATTTAACTTAATACCATATCATGTTTAACATCTTCTAAATAATATAAAATCATAACCTTTGTGATCATAAGCATACAACTATACTTTAGTTTCCATTTTGTTTTAACACAAATTGTGTTGCTTATTTTATTAGAAAAATGATTGTGCCATTTTGGTTGAACCTAGTGGGAACTTTACATTGTATGTAAAAGATAGTATTATTTTTATAAAATTTTTTATATTATTATTTTTTATATTAATTACAGTTTATTCACTTTGTATTCCAGCCGTAGAATCCTTCCTCATTCCCTCCCAATCCCACCCTCCTTTTCTTTTTTTTAATTTTTTATTAATTACACTTTATTCATTTTGTATCCCCCCATAAGCCCCTCCCTCTTCCCCTCCCGATCCCACCCTCCCTCCCCTTTCTGAATGCATGCCACTCCATAAGTCCACTGATAGGGGAGGTTCTCCTCTCCTTTCTGATCTTAGTCTATCAGTTCTCATCAAAAGTGGCTGCATTGTCCTCTTCTGTGGCCTGGTAGGGCTGCTCCCCCCTCAGGGGGAGGTGATCAAAGAGCAGGCCAATCAGATTATGTCAGAGGCAGTCCCTCTTCCCATTACTAGGTAACCCACTTGGACACTGAACTGCCATGGGCTACATCTCTGCAGGGGTTCTAGGTTATCTCCATGAATAGTCCTTGGTTGGAGTATGAGTCTCTGGGAAGTTCCCTGTGTTCAAATTTTCTTGTTCTGTTGCTCTCCTTGTGGAGACCCTGTACTCTCCAGCTCTTACTATTTCCCACTTCTTACATAAAATTCCATTCACTCTGCCCAACAGTTGGCCATCAGGCTCAGCATCTGCTTTGATAGTCTGCAGGGCAGAGGCTTTCAGAGGCCCTCTGTGGTAGGTTCCTAGGTTGTTTCCTGTTTTCTTCTTCTGGCTTTCAGAAGCCCTCTGTAGCAGGTTTCTAGGTTGTTTCCTGTTTTCTTCTTCTGATGTCCATCCTCTTTGCCTTTCAGGATGGGGATTGACCGTTTTAGTTAGGGTCCTCTCTCTTGCTTAGTTTCTTTAGATGCACAGATTTTAGTGGGTTTGTCCTATGTTGTATGTCTATATGAGTGAGTATATACTGTGTGTGTCTTTTTGCTTCTGGGACAGCTAACTCAGGATGATCCTTTCCAGGTCCCACCATTTACCTGCAAATTTCATGATTTCCTTATTTTTCATTGCTGAGTAATATTCCATTGTATAGATGTACCACAATTTCTGCATCCATTCTTCAGTTGAGGGGCATCTGGGCTGTTTCCACCTTCTGGCTATTACAAATAAAGCTGCTACAAACATGGTTGAGCAAATGTCCTTTTTGTGTACTTGAGCCTCTTTTGGATATATGCCTAGGAGTGGTATGGCTGGATCTTGGGGAAGCGCTATTCCTAGTTGTCTGAGAAAGCACCAGATTGATTTCCAGAGTGGTTGTACAAGTTTACATTCCCACCAGCAGTGGAGAAGGGTTCTCCTTTCTCCACAACCTCTCCAGCATGTGTTGTCACTTGAGTTTTTCATCTTGGCCATTCTGATGGGTGTAAGGTGAAATCTCAGGGTTGTTTTGATTTGTATTTCCCTAATGGCTAATGAGGTTGAGCATTTCTTTAAGTGCTTCTCTGCCATTTGATATTCCTCTATAGAGAATTCTCTATTTAGCTCTGTTCTCCATTTTTTTTAGTGGATTACTTGGTTTGCTGCTTTTCAGCTTCTTTAGTTCTTTATATATACTGGATGTGAGTCCTCTGTCAGATAAAGGGTTGGTGAAGATTCTTTTCCAATCTGTAGGAAGTCGCTTTGTTTTGATGACGGTGTCCTTTGCTTTGCAGAAGCTTTTCAATTTCATGATGTCCCTTTTATTGATTTTTGCTCTTAGAGCCTGTGCTGTTGGTGTTCTGTTCAGGAAGTTGTCTTCTGTACCAATGAGTTCTAGGGTATTCCCCACTTTTTTTTCTAGCCGATTTAATGTGTCTGGTTTTATGTTGAGGTCTTTGATTCACTTGGACTTCAGTTTTGTGCAGGGTGATAAATATGGCTCTACTTTTATTTTTTTACATGTAGACATCCAGTTGGACCAGCACCATTTGTTGAAGATGCTATCTTTTTTCCACTGTATGGTTTTGGTGTCTTTGTCAAAGATCAGGTGTCCATAAGTGTGTGGGTTTATTTCTGGGTCCTCTGTTCAGTTCCATTAATCCACCATTCTGTTTCTATGCCAGTACCATGCAGTTTTTAAAACTGTTGCTCTATAGTACAATTTAAGATCAGGGATGGAGATACCTTCAGAAGATCTTTTACTGTAGAGGATTGTTTTAGCAATTCTGGGTTTCTTGTTATTCCATATGAAGTTGAGAATTTTTCTTTCCAGGTCTGTAAAGAATTGTGTTGTTAATTTGATGGGAATTGCATTGAATATGTAGATTGCTCTTGGTAAGATGGCCATTTTTACTATGTTAATCCTGCCAAGCCATGAGCATGGGAGATCTTTCCATCTTCTGATATATATATATATATATATATATATATATATATATATATATATATGTATATATATATATATGTATATGTATATATATATTTTGTTTCTTTCTTCAGAGACTGAAAAATCTTTTCATACAAGCCTTTGACTTGCTTGGTTAAAGTTACAGCAAGGTACTTTATGTCTTTGTGGCTGTTGTGAAGTATGTTAGAAAGACCTGGACGGAGCAGGAGCTCCACAAAGAGAGCAACAAAACCAGAACATCTAGGCACAGGGGTCTCTTCTGAGCTGATACTTCAAACAAGGTTCATGCATGGAAATAACTTAGAACCCCTGCACAGAAGTAACCAATGGGGCTCATGTCCAAGAGGGTTCCCAAATAATAGGAACAGGGGCCTTCTCTGACATGAACAAAAAAGCCAGTCCTGATGAGACCTGATAGATAGGGTCAGATGAGAGGGGAGGAGGAACTCTCCTATCATTGGACTGGGGGAGGAGCATAGGAGAAGAGTGAGGGAGGGTGGGATTTGGATGGGATGGGGCAGGGGGCTACAGCTGGGTTATAAAGTGAATAAACTATAATTAATAAAAAGAAAAGAAAGACAAGAAAAAAAACAGAAAAGAAAAAAATGGGATACAGAGCTAAACAGTGAATTCTCAAAAGAGGAATATCTAATGGCAGAGAAACAATTAAAGAAATGCTCAACAGAAATTGTGGTACATTTACACAATGAAATACTACTCAGCTATTAAAAACAAGGAAATCATGAAATTTGCAGGCAAATGGTAGGAACTAGAAAAGATCATCTTGAGTGAGGTAACCCAGAAACAGAAAGACACACATGGTATATATTCACTCATAAGTGGATATTAGCCACATAATATAGGATAAATATGCTAAAATCCATACTCCTAAAGAAGCTAACATGGAAGATTCAAGAGAAGATGTTCGATCCTCATTCAGAAGGAAAAACGTGATAGATATAAGAAGCTGGAGAAGATAGGGAACAGTACAGCAGCCTACCACAGAGAGCCTCTGCAAGACTATTGATCAAGGTATTGAAGCAGAGGCTGAGACTCATAGCCAAACTTTGGGCAGAAAACATTAAATTTTATGAAAGAAGAGGAGAGATAGAAGACCTGAAGGGGCCAAGAGCTCCAAAAGGAGACCAACAGAGCCATAAAAACTGAGCCCTGTGGGCCCTGAAGAGAATGATACTGCAATGAAGGACAATGCATGGAGAGGGCATAAAACTCAGGTTCAGATATAGCCCATAGACTTAGTCTCCAAGTAGGTCCCTAGTAAGCAGGGACTTTCTCTGGCATGAACTCAGAGCAGGCTCTCTGATCACCTTTCCCTGGGAGGGAGGCGTGTTGAAGCCTTGCCAGCTCACAAAGGAAGATAACGCAGCCAGTCCTGATGGGACCTGATATTCTAGGGCCAAATATAAGGGGAGGAGAACCTCTGCTCTCAGTGGACTAGGGGAGGGGAATAGGGTAGAGGATGAAGGGAAGGTGGGATTAGGAGCAGATTAGGGAGGGGAACACAGCTGGGATACAAATTGAATAAATTATAATAAATGATAATAATAAATATATATTTTTTATAAAAAGAAATGCTCAATGTCTTTAGTTATCGGAGAAATGCAAATCAAAACTACCCTGAGATTCCAATTTGCAGCCATCAGAATGGCTAAGATAAAAAACTCAAGAGATGACTCATGCTGGAGAGGATGTGGAGGAAGGAGAGCCCTCCTCCATTGCTGGTGGGAATGTAACCTTGTGCAACTGCTTTGGAAATCAATCTTGTGCTTTCTCAGAAAATTAGGAATAGTACTACCTCAAGATCCAGTTATACCACTCCTGGGCATATATCTGAAAGACGCTAAACCATACAAGATCATTTGCTCAACTACGTTCATAGCAGTATTATTCATAATAGCCAGAATCTGGAAACAACCTAGATGTCCGTCAACTAATGAATGGATGCAGGAATTGTGGTACACTTACACGATGGAATACTACTCAGCTATTAAAAACAAGGAAATCATTTTGTTTTTAAAATATTTCTTAGACATTTTTATTTCAGCTTTCAAAAACTCTTTATTTAGTTTCATGTCCTTTTAAATTTTTTTCTTTATTATTATTTATTACAATTTATTCACTTTGTATTCTGGCTGTAACCTCCACCCTCATCTCCTCCCATTCTCACCTTTCCTCCTCCTTCTCCCCCTACACCTCTCCCCTAGTCTACTGATAGGGAAGGTCCTCCTCCTCTACTATCTGACCCTAGCCTATCAGGTCTCATCAGGACTGGCTGGTTGTATCCTTTTCCTCTCTGGCCTGGCAAGGCTGCCCCCCCCCCCCGAGCCCCAGTGAAAGGTAACCAAAGAGCTGGCCACTGTGTCCTTGTAGAGACACCCCTGCTCCTCTTACTAGACAACTCAACATAGAAACTGAGCTACTTATGGTCTACATCTGAGCACGGGGTCTAGGTCCTTTCCATGCATTGTCCTTGGTTGGTGATTGGTCTCTGCAGGGCCCCCTGGGCCCAGATGTTTTGGCTCTGCTGGTCTCCTTGTGGAGCTTGTGTTCCCTCCTGGTCACATTTTAAGATATTAAGAGTCTCATGCTCTACCAACTGAGCTAGCTGGGCTGTGGTCACATTTTAAAGTGATGAAGTAAAAGTGAAATTTCAATATTTGGCTCACAGACAACAGACAGAATTTTCTTTAGTAAAGTGAAGATTGATTCATTTGATGTTTCAACACACCTCATTGTTGTAAACAAATTCACAGAGCAGCCAGTTTTTCAAGTGAATGATTTACAGCTTCTCTTATTGCTAGATAAGGCAGTGTTCTGCTTAGTCACTGAGGATTATTTCACCTGCTCTAGTGTGTGCAATACCAGATAAGATGGCTAAATTGTGATATTTTGTATATATCTAGAATATAGTTTCTAAATGTTTTTATTATTTAACTTAAAAATACAAAGATAATGACAGTTCAAAGATTTATTATTTTCTTCCCTACCAGAGAGTAGATTCTTTCATCCCCAATATTTAAAATGTGGCTATTTCATGGTGTTCAAGTTCATTCTCACCTCAGTTCTAAATGTTATATACCTATATACTTTACAAACATTTTAATATTCTGCTTCTAATAGTGATAAAATAAATCAAGATAATTTTGATAAAGGACATACCAACTTGTTCATAGTAATTCTATAAATTATATTTAGTGTTTTTTTCATAATTGTAGGTTTAGTTGAACATATTTTACATTTACCATCTCCTTGAGAATCATGAAAAACCAGAGCTGTGTCACTGAGTTCATATTCCTGGGGCTTTCACAGAACTCAAAAGTTGAGAAAGAACTATTTGTTGCATTTTTGATGCTCTACCTTGCAACTATTGGAGGCAACATGATAATTGTGGTGACCATCATCTACAGCTCTGCACTACTTGGTTCCCCCATGTACTTCTTCTTGATATTCCTGTCCTTACTGGATGCATGCAATGCTCTTCTACTGTAACACCCAAGAAGATTGTAGACTTCTTCTATGAGAGAAAGAGCATTTCCTTTGGCTGTTGCATGACACAACTGTTTGCTGTCCACTTCTTCACTGGAATGGAGGTGATTCTCTTGTCAGCCAGGGCCTATGATTGTTATGTAGCCATTTGCAAGCCCCTTCACTACTCTTCCATCATGAACTGGAAGCTCTGTGGCAATCTTGTGATGGTGGCATAGACAGGAGGTTTCTTGCATTCTATCATACAAATTATCTTCACTTTGCAGCTGCCCTTCTCTGGACCCAATATTATTGATCACTACATGTGTGACTTGTTCCCATTGTTGAAGCTTGCCAGCACTGACACATACATATTTGTCATTTTGGTGTTTGCCAACAGTGGGTCTATATGCATCATAATCTTCTTTATTTTGCTTGTCTTGTATGGTGTCATCTTGTACTCTTTGAGAACTCACATCTCTGAAGGGAAATTTAAAGCTCTCTCCACCTGTGGATCCAACATTACTGTTGTGGTTTTATTTTCTTTGTTCCATGCATATTAATGTATGCAAGGCCTACATCTGCATTCTCCTTTGAGAAAAATGCTGTTGTGCTTACCAGTCTTGACACCATTGCTCACTCCTATGGTTTACACTTTCAGGAATAACAAAATGAAGAATTCAATCACAAAATTGTGGAATAAACTGATAGTTTCTGACAAATATTAAAAATTACCATTACTATGTTCTGGAAATGGATTTGTGAGTAAGATAACTTTATGCTGTGCAAAGAGAAATACATAAGTTTTAAGTTTTTAAATACATAAGTTTTAGGTTTCAAGCACCCATATCATAATCCAGGAATAACAGAGTCCTTTAACCCAGTATTGGTTCAGTGGGTCAGATAAACTAATCCCAGATGCTTAAAAGACTGTTAATTTATTCAAACACATAACTGAAAACTCATTCCAGAACTTATTGATAATTAAGTAGTGTGCAACAGTTGAAAATGGTCATATTGTCTAATGTATTTCTATGTATGTGCACAAGCATGAAGAGCATGCTTTCTTCATGTCTACAAATATATGTGCTACCTACTTACCTACCCATTCATCCCCATACAAACATGAAGAAACAAGAATTCATTATTTACCTATGCAGTTTACATTACTTAGGTTAACATATAGAATGAAATTACATCATTCTTTAGAGAGCCCTTTACTGATTGAGGTAAGAAAACTTTTTAATGTTTCTTTTTATTTTTGATATTTTAATATAAATGTTACTTCTCCTCTACCCTTTCTTCTTCAAACCTTTCCATATGCACCTTCTTGCTCTCTTTCAAATTCGTAGTTTTTTTCATTAATTATCATTCTTTGCATATCTGTATATGTATACACATTTATATTCCTACATATAAGTGTCTCAGTCTATATAATGTTACTTATGTGTATGTTTTTAGGGCTGAGCATATAATATTGGATAATCATTTGGCATGTTCTTTCCTGAAGAAGACTATTTTTTCCACTCTCAGCCAGTTATGGTGACACACACTGGTTGGACAAGCTGAAGAGACAAAAACAGAAGGATCCTGAGATATCTTTTGTAGAGATTACATTATTGAATTGTTGAATTGAATTGTAGAGATTACATTATTGAATTGACTACTTAGTATTGTCAAGTGACAAACAACACTAATTCATGTGACAATAAATTCATAACTTTCTACTCTCATAAATTTAATGAAACATTTGAAAAGGTTTCAATATTAGAAAGCTTGCCATTTAAACTATGACATATTTAAAAAGCAGGTTGGCAAACTGAATGTGCATTAAAATTAGGAAAATATTGAAATTATTCCAAGAGAAAAATAGAATATTAAGTGACATTTTGAGACATCAAAATGCATCAAAAGAATTCAACCCAAATTCTGGGTGCTTCTGTATTATTTGACTTAACTTTAAAATTAGTACTATTCTTGTTTGATACAATACTTGAGTAAGTTAATTTTTTCACAGATTAGTGTGACTATACTAAGAATCTCTTAAGTGATATTATGAGCTCATTCCAATGAGTTTTGTGACCTAATTCAATTGAGGAAAACACATAAACTCTTCCTCTTCCAATTCACCCAAAGGCAGGTAGATGTTGGGCATCACTTTGTGGGCTAAGATATAATATATTTATCTCAATCTTTACAGGGAGAAAAAGAAACCAGAGAAAGCAGATTCAAGATTAGTTTTTATAAAAGTAATATATTTCGAATTCTTGAGTGATTTTTATTATTCTAAATTTTCTTTATATATGATATATGTGATATATGATATATAAATATGTGATTCTCAATGAAGCTCATTGAAATTGAAGCATATTCTATAGCAATTTATGGTAATGCTATGTGAAGGTTGATAAATTAAATTTGTAGGAAAATACTTAGTTATAGCGTGCTTTTCTTTTCAGGGGCATTAGCAGGCCAACTGAATTTTACAGACAAAATTAATAAATGTTCATGTTTGTGTCTTCTTAGTTTTACATTGCAATATGAAAGTACAAGAGCTCAAAGAAGATGCATGGAATTGTATTGCATTCCCAGTGGAAACTGTTTAAAAATAAGATCCAGATCAAAACAATATTTGAATAAAATGTGTAGCTTACATCAGACAAAATGCTTAATAGAAGCTTAGACATTTTGGGGGTGATTTGCCCACCTAATCTCTATGTTTGTCATCAAACTCAAAGGAAACACATCTTCCTGATATCCTTGCCTTGCAAGTAAAGAATATTTTCCCCAAAGTTGTTCATTTATTCCCAAGAATTAGCTTAAGAAATAACATATGAAGGCAGACCTATCAGAATATCAGATTTCTCAACAGAAACTATAAAAACCAGAAGGGCCTGGACAGAAATCATGCAGACTACTATACCCAGCAAAACTTTCAATCAACATAGACGGAGAATTCAAAAAATTCCATGACAAAACCAAATTTAAACAATATCTACATAGTAACCCAGCTCTACAGAAGTTACTAGAAGGGAAACTCCAAATCAAAGAAAATAACTACATCTAAGGAAACAAAGGAAATAGATAACTACACAACAAAAAATAAACCCAAAAGAATACAAGCAATAAAACTCAGTGACACCACCAACCCCACATCAAAAGTAAGTAACAATTGTTGGTCACTAGTATCTATCAACATCAACGGACTCAACTCCCCAATAAAAAGACACACAGTAACAGAATGGTTGTGGAAACAGGACCCAACATTCTGTTGCATCCAAGAAACACACCTATGCAACAAAAATAAACACTACCTCAGAGTAAAGGGCTGGAAAAATGTTTTTCAAGCAAATAGTTCCAGAAAACAAGCTGGAGTAGCCATCCTAATATCTAATAAAAGAGACTTTCAACCCAAGTTAATCAAAAATATAAGGAGGGCCACTATATTCTCATCAAAGGAAAATTCATCACAATTTTGAATATCTATGCCCCAAATACAAGAGAACCTACATTCGTAAATGAAACAATATTAAAGCTTAAATCATACATTGATCCTAATACCTTAATAGTGGGAGACTTCAACACTCCACTCTCACCAAAGGACAGATCAACTAGACAGAAAAATAGGGAAATAAAAACACATACAGAGTCCCTAAATCAAATGGACCTAATAGTCTACAGATCTTTTCATCCAAACTCAAAAGAGTATACCTTCTTTTCAGCACTGCATGGAACCTTCTCCAAAATAAACCATATAGTTGGTCATAAAGCAAGCCTCAACAGATACAAAAAGATTGAAATAATCCCTTGTATTCTATCTGACCACCATGGATTAAAGCTGGACCTCAACAACAACAGAAATAACAAAAAGCCGACACGCACATGGAAACTGAACAACTTGTTAATCAATGACAGCTAGCTGGGTTAAGGAAGAAATAAAGAAATTAAAGACTTCCTAGAATTCAATGAAAATGAAGGCACAACATACCCATATTTATAGGACACATTGAAAGCAGCGCTCAGAGGAAAATTTATATCACTAAGTGCCTTCAAGAAGAAATTCGTAACATCACATACAAGCACCTTAATGGCCCAACTGAAAACCCTAGAAAAAAAAAGAAGAAGATACACCCAAGAGGAACAGACAGCTGGAAATAATCAAACTCAGGGCTGAAATCAATCAATTAGAAACAAATAAAACTATTCAAAGAATCAATGAAACGAAAAGCTGGTTCTTTGAGAAAATCAACAAGATAGACAAACCCTTAGCCAAACTAACTAAAAAGCAGAGAGAATCTATCTAAATCAGCAAAATCAGAAATGAAAAGGGGGACATAACTACCGACACTGAGGAAATTCAAACAATCATTAGGTCATACTACAAAAGCCTATATGCCACAAAATTTGAAAACCTAAATGAAATGGACAATTTTCTTGATAGATTCCATCTTCCAACATTAAGTCAAGATCAGGTAAAAAGACTGAAGAGCCCTATATCCCCCAAGGAAATTGAAGCAGTTATTCACAGTCTCCCCTCCAAAAAAAGCCCTGGGCCAGATGGTTTCAGTGCCGAATTCCACCAGACCTTCAAAGAAGTGCTAACACCAATCCTCCTCAAACTATTCACAAAATAGAAACAGTAGGTACATTACCAAACTAATTCTATAAAGCGACAGTCACCCTGAAGCCTAATCCACACAAAGACCTAACAAAAAAAGAGAACTTCAGACCTATCTCTCTTATGAACATTGACTCAAAAATACTCAATAAAATACTTGCAAACCGAATCCAAGAACACATCAAAGATATCATCCACCATGACCAAGTAGGCTTCATCCCAGGCATGCAAGGGTGGTTCAACATACAGAAATCCATCAATGTAATCCACCACATAAACAAAATGAAGGAGAAAAACCACATGATCATCTCCTTAGATGCTGAAAAAGCATTTCACAAAATCTAACACCCATTCATGTTTAAAGTCTTGGAGAGATCAGGGATACAAGGCACATACCTAAACATAGTGAAGGCAATATATAGCAAGCCTATAGCCAACATCAAACTCTATGGAGAGAAACTTAAATCAATCCCACTGAAATCAGGGACAAGACAAGGCTGCCCACTCTCTCCCTACCTCTTCAACATAGTACTTGAAGTCCTAGCCAGAGCAATAAGACAACTAAAGGAGATCAAGGGGATACAATTCGGAAAGGAAGAGGTCAAAGTGTCACTATTCGCAGATGATATGATAGTATATATGAGCAACCCCAAAAATTCAACCAGAGAACTCCTCCAGCCGATAAACACCTTCAGCAAAGTGGCAGGATACAAAATCAACTCAAAAAAAATCAGAAGCCCTCCTATATAACAAAGAAAAAAGGGCCGAAATGGAAATTAGGGAAACAACAGCCTTCACAATAGCCACTAATAACATAAAGTACCTTGGGGTGACACTAACCAAGAAAGTGAAAGACCTGTATGAGAAAAACATCAAGTCTTTTAAGAAAGAAATTGAAGAAGATATCAGAAGATGGAAAGATTTCCCGTGCTCATGGATTGGTAGGATTCACATTGTGAAAATGGCCATCCTGCCAAAAACAATCTACAGATTCAATGCAATTCCCATAAAATACCAACTCGATTCTTTACAGACCTTGAAAAAAAAGATTCTCAGCTTCATATGGAAAAAAAAACCCAGAATCTCCAAAACAATCCTGTACAACAACAGATCATCTGGAGTTATCTCCATCCCCGATCTCAAGCTGTACTACAGAGCAATAATAATAAAAACTGCATTGTATTGGCATAAAAACAGAAAGGAGGATCAATGGAACCGAATAGAAGACCCAGAAATAAACCCACACACCTATGGATACTCGATTCTTGACAAAGAAGCCAAAACCATTCAATGGAAAAAAGACAGCATCTTCAACAAATGGTGCTGGTCCAACTGGATGTCCACATGCAGAAAAATTAAAATAGATCCATATTTATCACCCTGCACAAAACTAAAGTACGAGTGGATCAAAGACCTCAACGTAAAACCAGATACTCTAAATCTGTTAGAAGAAAAAGTTGGGAACAGACTAGAACTCATTGGCACAGGAGACAACTTCCTGAACAGAACACCAACAGCACAGGCTCTAAGAACAACAACCAATAAATGGGACCTCATGAAACTGAAAAGCTTCTGTAAAGCAAAGGACACCGTCATCAAAACAAAATGATTGCCTACAGATTGGGAAAGAATCTTCACCAACCTTTTATCTGACAGAGGGCTAATATCCAGTATATACAAAGAACTAAAGAAGCTGAAAAGCAGCAAACCAAGTAATGCACTTAAAAAATGGGGAAGAGATCTAAACAGAGAATTCTTGACAGAGGAACATCGAATGGCAGAGAAACACTTAAAGAAATGCTCAACCTCATTAGCCATCAGGGAAATGTAAATCAAAACGACCCTGAGATTTCACCTCACACCCATCAGAATGGCCAAGATGAAAAACTTAAGTGACAACACATGCTGGAGAGGTTGTGGAGAAAGGGGAACCCTCCTCCACTGCTGGTGGTAATATAAACTGCTAAAACCACTTTGGAAATCTATCTGGCACTTTCTCATACAATTAAGAATAGTGCTTCCTCAAGACCCAGCTATACCGCTGCTAGGTATATACCCAAACTTTGCTCAAGTACACAAAAGGGATATTTGCTCAACCATGTTTATAGCAGCTTTATTTGTAATAGCCAGAACATGGATACAACCCAGATGTCTATCAACGGAGGAATGGGTACAGAAATTGTGGTATTTTTACACAATGAAATACTACTCAGCAATCAAAAAGGAGGAAATCATGAAATTTGCAGGCAAATGGTGGGATCTAGAAAAGATCATCCTGAGTGAAATATCCCAGAAGAAGAAAGACAAACACGGTATATACTCACTTATATAGACCTATAAGATATGATAAACATAATGAAGTCTATACACCTAAAAACGATAATCAAGAGAGCAGATATGGGGTAAGATGATCAATCCTCATTTAGAAAGACAGATGGGATGTGCATTGAACATATGACAGGAGTCTACTGAAGGCATCTGAAAGACTCTAACTAGAAGTGTTTTCAAAGCAGATACAAAGACTCATAACCAAACCTTTGGCAGAGTACAGGGAATCATATGAAAGAAGGGGAGTTAGTCTGATGGGGAAAGGATAGGAGCTCCACAAGGACCAAATATATCTGGGCACAGGGTCTTTTCTGAGACTGACATTCAACCAAGGACTATGTATGGATAGAGCCTAGAACCTCTGCTTGGATGTAGCCCGTGGTAGCTCAGTAACCAATTGTTTTCCCAGAGTAAGGGGATAAAGGACTATTTCTAATAGGAACTCAATGACTGGCTCTTTGACCTCCCCACCCCGCAAGGGAGGAGCAGTCCTGTTAGGCCACAGAGGAGGACTTTGCAGCCAGTCCTGAAGATACCTGATAAAACAGGATCAGATGAATGGGGAGGAGGCCCCCCTATCAGTGGACTTGGAAAAGGGCAGGGTGGAGATGAGGGAGGGTGGGTGGGATTGGGAGGGAATGAGGGATCGGGATACAGCTGGGATACAGAGTTAATAAAATGTTATTGATAAGAAAAAAAAATTAAAAAATAAATAAATTAAAAAAATTATAAATTTATAAATAAATTAAAAAATAAATTAAATTAAATAAATTTTAAAAAGAAATAAATATTTGACAAAAATCAGTGACTTAACTTATTTATGAAGCTACTAATTCAATGTTTGAAACAAAACCATGAAATAAATTATTTTAAATATAGTATAGTATCCAAAACAGGTTTGTTTTGTTACATTAAAATCAAGAATTACCCTTTTATTATTTTAATCTTGAATATTCAATTGTAGAGAAAAGTGTGAGAGGTTGAGCAAATCATCTCTCCTGAAGGATGTGGAAGAACTAAAATGGGAAATTGAGAACTCAGGGTCAGAGTGCGTAAGAAGCACATTATATCCCAGGGTTCATTTTTATTGTTATAACTCTTTTTTTAACAAATACAAGTTTATAATTAGCAGAGGAGCATAATTCACAGGCCACTATGTTCAGGGTAGGGAGGAAATACAGTCCAGAGTTAATGTGCACTATTGAAATAATTATGGCCATGTCAAGGATGCAAATACCTCAAACCCATGGAAAGCGTTCACTGGGCCAGGCTTAGAGAAAAGGTAAAGCTTCTCTCTTGTGCTATTATGAGTATTTATGAATGATTGACCCTTAGTTAAAACCAGTGTATGCAGCAATAATCCACTATAGCTTTCTCCTTTAGGATGACTGCAACCTGAAACTGTTCCCCTCCTATGAGGATGAGTTAATCCATGTCCTTTTCTTTCCTGTTGTATATAATGAACTTGCTGAATTTCCAATTTGCTCTTGTTTCATCTCCATTGGAGCACATGTTCCACTCATTCTAGCTTTTCTCTATATGTTTGCTGGGATTTTTTTTCCTTTCAGCCAATTCACATCAATAACAGAGACTGGAAGATAGCCTTGTGAAGGTAGCCTTCATAAAAGCTTATGAAGAAGTTCAAGGTCCTAGGGGAGAATCTACCTACTGTTGTTGTTGTTGTGTTTTTTGGTTTTTGTTTGTTTATTTTGTTTTTTATCGTACATGGAAATGATGGCAGCCTTTTAAATACTTGTGCTAATACCCATAGTATACTTTTTAGCATGTTGAGTAGTTTCTTCTTGCACTGTGTAGTGCTTAATGCAAAGAACTATACATCTTTCAAGTGCAGAGCAAGTGACTGTTTAATGTTCATCCCTAAATGAAACAGTTATTTTACCTTTTTCCTAGATCCAGGAAACATTTTGTAACAGAAGCCAGGAATATCATAAGAGTTTGATGAAGATGAAAATCACTACGAAACATTGTCTTTTGGATATGATAGGATCATTGAAATCATGAAAAAAATAGCACTGGACTGGCACAAATTCCAGCCTGTATAGGAAAGGGGTCATGAATCCCCAAGTCTCACCTGAGGAGTTATTGACAATTAAGCTTTCCTGGTTCAGGAATAGCATTTTCTTTAGCTTGAAGCCCCAGGAAATTTGCCTATGATCCAGTAAACAATCTTCTATCCATGTTCATAAAAGTAATCCTAAAGCCAGTAGGTCAAAATCAAAAGAATCAAATATAAGAAGAAATATAGTTGGGAAAAAGAAAGGAGTCAGTATAATTGCAATGGCCACAAGAGAGTTTACTGTGTAGTCAATGTGGTCATAGGACACTGTGTACATGTACATGTTATCTTATCAAAAATACAAAATTATTAGTAGAGGAAATGAATATTTTTATTAATGTATACATCCTTAAAGTTTTATACATAAAACCATGAAAATGGAGGTATATAGAAATGTTTCATATAGAACTAGCCCCCAAAGTTTTAATTTTTAAAATATTTTAAATTTAAATTTTATTTATATATTAATTTATTACAACTTATTCACTTTATATTCCCTCTGCAATCCCCTCTTGTATCCTCCCAAACCCACCCATCCTCCCTCTTATCCCTTATAATTCCTGTCTCCTCCAGGTCTTTCTATCTCCCTCTTCTTCCCTAAGGATTCTGGCACTCTGCCTAAAGGTTAGTTATGGGTCTCAGTATCTTTCAGAGGTCCTCTGTGGAAGGCTCCTGCCCTGTTCCTTTTCTTGTCCTACTTCAGTTGTCTATCCTGTTTGTCCTTATGAGTGAAGTTTCAAGCTCTTCCCTAGGGTCCTCCTTGTTGTTTAGCTTCTTTAGGACTATTGATTTTAGTATGTTTGTCCTATGTTGTATGGCTAATTTCCACTTATAAGTGAATACATACCATGTGCATCTTTCTGCTTCTGGATTACCTCACTCAGGATGTCTTTTCTAGTTTCCACCATTTGCCTGCAAATTTTATGATTTCCTTTTTTTTAAGTTGCTGATTAGTATTCTATTGTGTGAATGTACCACACTTTCTGTATCTATTCCTAAATGGTGATGTCTACATGTAGAAAAATGCAAATAGAACCATATTTATCACACTGAAGAATGTTAAAGTCCAAGGGGATCAAAGACCTCAACATAAAACCAGACACGCTAAAACTGTTAGAAGAAAGAGTGAGAAAGAGCCTTGACCTCATTGGCACAGGAGACAACTTCCTGAACAGAACACCAATAGCACAGGCTCTAAGATCAACAATTAGTAATTGGGACCTCATGCAACCGAAAAGCTTCTGTAAAGCAAAGGACTGTGTCATCAGAACAAAACAACAGCCTACAGACTGGGAACGGATGTTCACCAACCCTACATCTGACAGAGGGCTAATAGCTAGAATAGCTGAAGAAGTTAAACAGCAAGCAACAAGAAGTTAAACAAACCAAGTTATAAAATTAAAAATGGGGTACAGAACTAAACAGAGAATACTTAACAGAGGAATATTGAATGGCAGGGAAACACTTAAATGCTTAACATCCTAAGTCATTCAGGAAATGCAAATCAAAACAACCCTGAGATTTCAGCTTACACCCATCAGAATGGCTAAGATAAAAAACTCAAGGGATGATGCATGCTGGAGAAGATGTGGAGAAACAGGGAACCATCCTCCATTGCTGGTGGGAATGTAACCTTGCACAAGCACTTTATAAATCAACCTGGAGCTTTCTTAGAAAATTAGGAATAGTGCTACCTCAAGATGCAGCTATACCACTCTTCGGCATATACCCAAAAGACTCCCCACCATTCAATGGTGGGGAATTCATAGTTGACATTTGCTCAACTATGTTCATAGCAGCTTTATTTGTAACAGCCAAACTCTGGAAAAACTAGCCCCTAAATTTTTAAAAACTTTGGAGGGAAATGAAATTATTACAAACTGTCATATCATCTGTGAATAGTGATACTTTGACTTCTTCCTTTCCAATTTGTAGCTTTGTCTCCTTTTCCTGTCTTATTGCTCTAGCTAGGACTTCAAGTACCATCTTGAATAGATACAGGGAGAGTGGGCACCCTTGCCTTGTCCCTGATTTCAATGTGATTGATTTAAGTTTCTCTCCATTTAGTTTGATGTTGGCTATAGTCTTGCTGCATATTGCCTTTACTATGTTTAGGTGTATGCCTTGTATCCATGATCACTCCAAGACTTTGAACATGAATGGGTGTTGTATTTTGTTAAATGCTTTTTCAGTATCTAAGAAGATGATCATGTGGTTCTTTTTCCTTTCAGTTTGTTTATATGGTAGATTACATTGATGGATTTCCATATATTGAACCTTCCCTATGCCTTGTATGAAGCCTAATTGGTTCTGGTGGATGATATCTTATATGTGTTCTTGGATTTGGTTTGCAAGTATTTTATTGAGTGTTTCTGCGTCAATTTTCATAAGTGAGATTGGTCTGAAGTTCTTTTACTTTTTTTTGGTCTTTGTGTGGTTTAGGTATCTAGGTGACTGTGGCCCTTAAAATGAGTTTGGTATTTTTTCTTCTGTTTCTATTTTGTGAAATAGTTTGAAGAAAACTGGAATTAGCTGTTCTTTGAAGGAAGGACTGGCAGAATTCTGCGTTGAAACCATCTGGTCCTGTTTTTTGTTTTGTTTTTGTTTGTTTGTTTACTTGCTTGTTTTTTGGATGGGAGACTTTTGATGACTGCTTCTATTTCCTTGAGGAATATAGGACTATTTAATTTACTTACCCGACCTTGATTCAAATTAGGTAAATGGAATCTAGCAAGAAAATTGTATATTTTAATTAAATGTTCAGATTTTGTATTATATGGGCTTTTGAAGAGGAATCCTCATCCATTGCTGGTGGGAATGTAAACTTGCATTGTGGTTACTTTAGAAATCAATCTAGTGCTTTCTCAGGAAATTATGAAGAGTGCTACCTCAAGATCCAGCTATTCTATTCCTGAGCTTGTAACAGAAAGATGCTCAACCACAGAACAAGGACATTTGCTCAAATATGTTTATTGCAGCTTTGTCCATATTACCCAGAATCTGGAAACAAGCTAAATGTCCTTCAACTGAGGAATGGATAGAGAAATTATGGTACATTTATGCAATGGAATCCTACTCAACAATTAAAAACAAGGAAATCATGAAATTTGCAGGCAAATGGTAGGAACTAGAAAAGATCATCCTGAGTGAGGTAACCCAGAAGCAGAAAGATGCAAATGGTATCTATTCACTTATAAGTAGATATTAGACATACAATATAGGATAAACATACTAAAAGCTATTGCCCTAAAGGAGCTAAATAAGAAGGAAAGGACCCTAGGAAAGATGCTTAATCCTATTCAGGAGGGCAAACTAGATAAACATCACAAGTAGAAGACAGGGAACAGGACAACAAGCTACCACAGAGGACACCTGAAAAACTCCACCCAGCACAGTATCAAAGCAGATGCTGATACTCCTAGTCAAACTTTTGGAAGGATACTTTTTCTTTTTTAAAAAAAATTATTAATTATTTATTACAATTTATTTACTTTGTATCCTGGCTGTGGCCCCCTCCATTGTCTCCTCCCAATCCCTTCCTCACTCCTTCTCCTCTGTGCCCCTCTGCTATTCCACTGATAGGGGCGGACCTCTTCCTCTTTTATCTGACCCTAGATTGTCAGGTCTCATCAGGACTAGCTGCATTGTCTTCCTCTGTGGCCTGGAAAGGCTGCACCCTCAGGGGAAGGTGATCAGAGAACGTGTCACTGAGTTTATGCTAGAGACAGGCTAGGGAACTCCCCTTGCTAGGGAACACATTTGGAGACTGAGTCTACACCCAGAATACTTTTTCTTAAGAATTATGCTAAGCCAGAGCATTGTCACTGAGTTCATACTCCTGGGACTTTCACAGAACCTAAAAGTTGAGGAAATACTATTTGTTTTGTTTTTGTTCATCTACCTTACAACTATTGGGGTCAACATGTTATCTGTGGTAACAATTGCATGCAGTCCTATGCTTTTGGCTCCCCTGTGTACTGTACTTCTTTTTGTTGTTCCTATCCTTTCTGGATGCATGCATTTATTCTGTAATCACTTCCAAGGTAATTGTAGACTTTGTGGGACAAAGATGATCTCCTTTAAATGTTGCATGATACAACTGTTTTCTGTCCACTTTTTCACAAGTGTTAGCCTTGGCTTATAATCATTATGTGCTCATTTGCAAGCCTCTGCACTACTCTTCCATCAAGAACCGGAGGTTCTGTGGCATTCTGGTGGGAGAAGATTGGGTAGCAGGCTTCTTGCATTCTGTAATACAGAGCATATTCACATTGCAGCTGCTGTTCTGTGGATACAACTTTATTGATCATTTTACATGTGACTTGTTCCCAATACTAAAGCTTGCCTGCACCAATACACACATTTTGTCATTTTGGTGTTTGCTAGCGTTGGATATATCTGCATAATTTTTTTTCCTAATTGCTTGTTTCCTATGGTGTTATCTTGTTCTTTCTGAGAGCCCATAGTTCTGGAAGGCAGCACAAAGCACTCTCCACCTGTGGATCTCACATTATTATTGTGTTTTTGTCCTTTGTCCCATACATTTTATTATATGCACAAAATACCTCTGCATTCTCTTTTTAGAAATGTGTGTTTATATTTGCTGATGTCTTGACACCATTGCTGAAACCTATGGTTTACATTTTCAGGAATAAGGAAATGAAGCATGCCACCAGGAAAAGGTGGAGGAGATTGTTTAATATTTTTGATTAGCATTAAATTATTTAATTTATAGGGCTGGGGAAATGGCTCATTCTTAATATTTTCAAGAATCATTTAAATTCTTTATATCCTATGGTGTTTGAATAGATTAAAAATGAGTATGAATCAGTGCTTATAAAAATAAAGTACCAAACTTGTATGTTCCCTTTCTGAAAGTATCTAATTGCCTCTTCAAGTTTTCTATTAAGTTGTGGATTCAACGGTTAGTTCTCTTATATTAAACATGCTTTAAAATTATCTTACAGATAAGATGAAAGGAATAAATATCCTTTGACATCTAGAATCTACATTTTCAGTTTTTAAGTTATGATTCAAACTAGCAGAGTCTTAATTTTTTTTGAGTCTAATAATTTAATTCCACTACATGATAGGCTTGTTTGGAAAGATTGCTTCCAATTCCAGGCATACCTGCCTACAGATAGAGGTATTTGTACACAAAAGCAGAAGACTTAGAGGGTTATCTAAAAGGCTCCACCCAACAGGGGATCAAAGCAGATGCTGAGACTCACAGCCAAACTTTGGGCAGAGCTCAAGCAGTCTCATGGAAGAAGAGGGTATGGGGATAGAAAGACCTGGAGGGGCAGGAACCCCACAAGGAGACAAAAAAAGCTAAAATATTTGAGCCCAGGGATTCCTGTAGAGACTATACATAGAGGGTACCTATACCCCTTCCTCAGATGTAGCCAATTGGCAGTCCAGTCTCCATGTTGATTGCCTAGTAAGGGAAGCAGGAGTTGCCTCTGTAATGTACTCAGTTGCCTGCTCTTTTATCACTCGCCGTTGGTTATGTGCCCTTACCAGGCCAGAGAGGAAGAGGATCCAGGAATTCCTGATGAGACTTGACAAGCTATGGGCAGATGACAAAAGGGGAGAACTCCTCCTTTCAGTGAACAAGGGGAAGGGGATAGTGTGAAAGAGGAAGGGAAGGAGGGATTGGGAAGAGTTGAGGGAGGGGGCTTCACTTGGGATATATAAGGAATACATTGTGAAAAATGTTTTTTTGGGATGTGTAAAAATAAATAAATAAATGAAATGGAAAAAGAAAGCAGAAGACTTATGAATTCTCAAGATGAATTTTCTTAAAGAGGAGAAAACTTAAAACATTTCCACTAAAATCAGGGACAACTCGTGAGAGTGAGTCCACTCTCATGACTCATATTCAATGTTTCATATTTCAGCTAATACAATATGACAGAGAAATAAAATGGATATGGAGACAGATGTTTTTTAATTTTTCTTATTATTCAATTTACATACTTGTGGTAGCCCCTCCTAGTCCCACCACCCCTCACTCCCTCTCCCTCCCCCTCTCCTCCTCAGAAAAGGGGAGCTTCCTTTCCAATCTACCCCAGATCCTCAAGTTGCATCAGGACTCAGAATGTCTCCTTCCCCTGGGGCCTAGCAAGTTAGTCTCACCAGGAGAAATTGATCAAAATCCTGGCAAGTGATTTCCTGTCCAATGCAGTCCCTACTTCCCTTATTAGAGGACCCACATGAAGCCTAAGCTGTCCATCTGCTACTGCTGTGTAAGGGACCCAGTTCATGCATGGTTCTTGGTTGATGTTTCAGTCTCAGTAAGCCTTTCTGGGCCCTGGTTAGTTGGCTCTGTTGGTCTTCTTGTGAAGTTTCTTTCACCTCCAGATCCTTTTCTCTTTCTCTTTTTTTCACAAGAGTTCCTATGCATAGCCCACTGTTTGGCTCTGAATATCAGCATCTGTTTTCAGGTAGAATCCCTCAGAGGACAAGGCTGTCAGGCTACTGTCTGCAAGTTTCTAGTGTCAAGGGTTGGCACTCTCCCATAGGGTGGGTTTTTGGTTAAGCCAAGCATTGGCTAGGCATTCCCTCAATCTCTGCTCTATCTTTCTACCTGTACATCTTGTAGGCAAGGTAACTTTTAAGTTGAAGTTTTTGTAGGTGGGTTGGTGTTTCTTTTTTTCTGCTAGGAAACTAGGCTATTTAGAGAGTGTTCTCTTCAGTTTCTATGGCCTCTGCTATTAGGAGTCTCTGCTTGAGTCCTCCTCAAATCCTCCCAGGGGCCTACCTTGACTGAGGTCCCCAGCTTGTCACAGAGATAATCTCACCCTCAGTTTCTCTTTTCTTTTTTCTCTACAGTCTTTCTGTCTTCTTGCCCTAGCTCTCCCCAGGTCTGATCTCCATCCTCTTAACTCTGTTTCCCCTCTCCTACGTTGTTCCTCTTATTAGCCATCACCTCTGTCTATTCTTGCTCCTCTTTCATATGAGATTTATGCACCCTCCCTTGGATCCTCTATGTTACTTATCTTCTTTGGTTTTGTGCCTCATGGTATGCTTATCCTGTAATATCAGGTTAAATTCCACTTACAAGTGAGTATATACCATGTGTGTCTTTCTTGGTCTGGGTTACCTCACTCAGAATGATCTTTTCTAGTTTCATCCATTTGCATGCAAATTTCATGAATGCTTTGTTTTCAATAGAGGAGTGGTATTCCGTTGTATAAATGTGGCACAGTTTAGTTATCCATTCTTTGGTTGAGGGGCACCTAGGTTGTTTCCAGATTCTGGCAATTGTGAGTAAAGCTTCTATGAACATAGTTCGTAGAAGTGTATCTGTTGAATGGTCTATCGTCTTTTGGGTAGATACCCAGGAGAGGTGTAGCTGGATATTGAAGTAAAGCTATTCCCAAATCTGAGAAAGTGCCAGGTCGTTTTCCAAAGTGCTTGTACAAATTACCCTCCTACCAGCAATGGAGGAGTGTTCCCCTTTCTCCACACCCTGGCCAGCATGTACTGCCCTTTGGAATTTTGATCTTAGCCATTTTGACTTGTGTGAGCTGGAATCTCAGAGTCTCTTGATTTGCATTTCCCTGATGAATTAAGGATGTTGATCGCTTCTTTAAGCGTTTCTTGGCCATTTGAGATTCCTCTATCTAGTTCTGTGTCCTATTTGCTTATTATTTTTTTCATTTCTTGAGTTCATTATATATTTTGGATATTAACCCTTTGTCAAATGTAGGATTGGTGAAGATCTTTTTCCAATCAGTGCACTTATTTTGTTCTATTGGCAGTTTCCTTTTTTTTCTTTTTAAAATTATTATTATTTATTATAATTTATTCAATTTGTATCCTGGCTGTCACCCCCTCCCTCATCTCCTCCCAATCCCTTTTTCTTACAGAAAGTTTTCAGTTTCAAGAAGAACAATTTGTTAGAATTGTCATTTCTAGGTCTGTAAAGAACTGTGTAGGTATTCTGATGGGGACTGCATTGAATGTGTAGATCGCATTGGGTATGATGGCAATTTTTACTATGTTAATCCTACTGATCTACAATTATGGGCATCTTTCTATCTTCTGATATCTTCTTCAATTTTAGAGACTTGAAGTTCTTGTCATATAGGGCTTTTATTTGCTTGATCAGAGTTAAACCAAGAAACTTTCTATTATTTGTGGCTTTTATGAAGGGTATAGTTTCCCTAATTTCTCTCTCAGCACGTTTGTTGTTTGTATACAGGAGGGCTACTGTTTTATTATTATTATTATTATTATTATTATTATTATTATTATTATTAATCTTGTATCTAGCCACTCGGCTAAAGCTTTTTATCAGCTTTAGGAGTTCTCTGGTGGAATTTTTGGGTTTGCCTACATACACTATCATATCATCTGCAAATAGCAATACTTTGACTTCTTCTCCAATTTGCATCCCCTTGTTCTCTTTTAATTGTCTTATTACTCTAGCTAGAAGCAGGAAGGCAAAGTTGAGAGAAGTAGATGCTACCCACAGGGCAGCAGTGCTGTTTGGTTGTTTTGGTCTTTGTACCAGCAACTCCCACTCCTGTGAATGACATCCAGTTTCAGCTGCACTACACAGTTTTTCTTGCAGTCAAAACATGAACGTTGGACCCAGCCAACAGTAAATGTCTTTTCATGCCACTGTAGTAACAGCACTGCTGTTGCCAGTAGGGCTCTCAAAACCTTTGTAAATATACTTCATTAAGAGGTCCATATCATTCTTATCAAGAGACTGAACAGGTTTTTCAGTATCATTAGCTTCTAAAGAGATGAGCACCTTCAAGACAATGCTGCCTACCTGGTCCTTCACTGCCTTACTCTTTGTGTTGATAAGGGGGTGTTTCAGAGCAGCCTGGAGAGCAGTTATGAGTCCACAGGCATGAGTCCAACTCACCCTCATCAGGCCTGGCCTGGCCATTGCCATAGCCCTCCTTGTCCACAAACTTGTTCTCATGATATTTATCTAAGTCTAACTTCCGGAAGTAGGACAATGACACCATGTTCTTAGACATCCTGGATCATGAATGGACCTTGGCCTCATCCTAAGCAGTGCCTCTGCCTGAGGGAGCCTGTGACCATAGTTTTAATAGTCATCTTCACAAGCTCTGCAATCATTTCGGAGACAAGCCTCCAGGCACACATGTAAGGAATTTTCTTGATTAGGCTAACCACTAGGAACATCAGTGAGGGTTCCTCTTGAATAATTTTATTAATGTGGGAAACTCCATAAGAAATATGGGAGTTATTCTTTTGGCTTATGCCAAACCGGTTGCATAAGTTTACATTCCCACCAGCAGTGGTGGAGAGTTCCCCTTTCTCCACATCCTCTCCAGCATGTGTTGTCACTTAAGTTATTCATCTTAGCCATTCTGATGGGTGTAAGGTGAAATCTCCGGGTTGTTTTGATTTGCATTTCCCTGATGACTAAAGACGTTGAACAAAGAAATCATGAAATTTGAAGGTAAATAGTGGGAACTGGAAAGGATCATCCTGAGTGAGGTATCCCAGAAGCAGAAAGACACACAGGGTATATACTCACTCATAAGTGTATACTAGACATATAATATAGGATAAACAAACTAAAATCTGTACACCTAAAGAAGCTAATCAGGAAGGAGGACTCTGGCTAAGATGCTCAAGCCCCATTCAGAAAGGCAAACAGGATGGACATAGGAGGCTGGAGAAAACAGGGAACAGGATAGGAGCCTGCCACAGAGGGCCTCTGAAAGGCTCTACCCTGCAGGGTCTCGAGGCAGATGTCGAGACTCATAGCCAAACTTTGGACAGAGTATAGGGAATCTTATGAAAGAAGTGGATATAGTAAGACTTAGAGAGGACAGGAGCTCCACAAGGACTGCAACAGATCCTAAAATTCTGGGCACAGAGGTATTTTCTGATACTCCAGCCAAGGACTACTCATGGAGATGGCCTGGAACCCCTGCACAGAGGTAGCCAATGACAGTTCAGTATCCAAGTGGTCTCCATAGTAATGGGGACAGGGACTGTCTCTGACATGAACTAATTGGCCTGTTCTTTGATCACCTCCCCCTGATGGGGAACCAGCCTTACTAGGCCACAGAAGAAGATAATGCAGCCACTCCTGATGAGACCTGATAGACTAAGGTCACAGGGAAGGGGAGGAGGACCTCCCTTTTCAGTGGATTGGGAAAGGGACATGGATGGGGAAGTGGGAGGGTGGGATTGAGGGGCAGGAGTGAATAAGATACAGGGGGGGATACAAAGTGAATAAACTGAAATTAATAAAGTTAAAATAATTTAAAAAGGAAGCTATTGTCAAATAAAGGTGGAACGAAGTATCTTTTTTTTCAGGTATGTATGCTTAAGTGAGTTCTTCATGGTCCAGTAATTAACCACATATTTTTGCTCATATAGACAACTCTAATTAAATTCATCAGCTAAAACACAAAGACATGAATATAAGAATGGGAGTGGGAGGGCGGGGCAAGATGGCGGCGCCGGGAGGACTCTCATTCTGAGGAGCAGCACAGCAGGATTGACACAGTGACCAGCAATCGGAACTCGCGGCCATTAAACACAAGTGATTGTGTTTCACAGGTGAGAGGATACCCCACGGTGGGGGATTCAATCAGCTTTAACTCACCCGGCTAAACCGCGGAAGAGATCCCTGTTCCGCCAGGCGCTTGGTCGTCAGCCCGGGGCTACACTCCAGTGCGATCTGGTCACTGTCCCAGACTAAACTGTGGGCCCACAACACCATAGACTGGATTTCCCAGTCGAGAGATAACCCCACGGAGCAGGAAACAATTGGGACCGACCCCAGGTTACCCAGACATCCCCTGGAAAAGACTCGGGTTCCGCGGGTACCCCAAGAGCCAGCGCGGACCCAGAGCAGGGAACCCAGGCTCCTGCACGGAGCCCAGTCTGCGCGCGTGATTCGCCGCCTCAGATAGAACTGTGGGCACCAGGGCACCAGACTTCGTGTCTCTGGCAGGAGGAAACCGCCAGTGGAGGAGGTCAGCAGCTCTAACGCTTAGGACACCCAGCACCAAAACACTTCCTGGACTCACGCAGACTCTAGTGCAGGCAGGAGCGCTGTTCTCTGCCGACATTGTTGAGTACCCTGGGGCACTAGGACACACAGCTGCATCCTCGGACCTGCAGGAGCCGAAGAGCCATTACAGCAGCCCTCAGATACTGTGCCAGGAATCGGCCAGTTGTCCCTGGCTAGACTGCCAAAACTGTGGGAATCCCTGATCCTTCGGGGGGGCTGCACCCACAGCGTCTAGATCAGATCGGTGCCTGCACCCACCATCCCAGACAAAGACACACAGCTTCTGGTCCAGAGTGAGGCACCCAGCCTCCAGACCAGAGCAGTGCCCCCAGGCGCCAACTCAACCTAGGTGCACATTCTCCAGGTCCAGAGCGGAACACTCAGCCTTTGGCCCAGAGACTTGCTGAGTCACCTCCCACTTTCCCGGACAGAACTGTGCGCCCCAGAATAACAGACTGAGTTTCCCTGTTGGGAGAAAACCCCACAGCTAGGGAATCAGCAGGTTCTTCAAGAGGACTGTACATGGAAATTTAGTGAGCAGCAGCACACTAAATTTATAACAAGAAACCCAGCAGTGGGGCAGCTGTCTTGAGAAATTCTATGGGTAAGAGGAGATTCCCCCCCTGCCTAACATAGACCACAGCTACTACTCAGGGCTATAAACCTGAGGTGAGCAGTGGCAACTCCTGAGAAATACTGGCCATACAGTGACCATAACCAAAAAGCAGAGAAGGACTCCTTCAGGAAAAACCATCTTCCGGCCAAGGGGATACTCCCTACCTCAGGACTCCAGGAAGCACAGAAACTAACAGCCAACACCTAAATCAGCCCAATGGGTAGAGGTCAGCGTAAAGGCTCAACCAACAAAAGACAGAGCAATATGGCATCTACAGAACCCAGCCATCCAGGGGCGAACAGCCCTGAACAATGCAGCATAATAGAAAATCAAGAAGATGACCTTACATCTATGTTGATGAAGAGGATAATAGAGGAAACAAATAAAATACGTAAACAATTAGAGGAAGATAAAACCAAACAGATCATGGCTATCTGTAAAGAAATGGAGGAAGATAAAGACAAGCAGATTAGGGCCATCAGTGAAGAAATACGGGAAGATGCAGCCAAACAGCTTGTGGACTTCAGAGAAGAAATAATTAAATCACTGAAAGAAATAAAAGAGACAGAGTTGAAGGAACTAAAAGAAAAAGAGGAAAATACAAGCAGACAGGTGAAGGAAGTAAACAAAACAACTCAAGACCTGAAGATAGAACTAGAAAAATTAAAGAAAACACAAATGGAGGAAATAATGGAGAGGAAGAATTTAGGGAAGAAAACAGGAACTACAGAGGTAAGCATAACCAACAGAATACAAGAAATTGAAGAAAGAAACTCAGGTGTAGAAGATACAATGGAAGAAATCGATGTATCTGTCAAAGAAAATGTTAAATCCAAAATATTCCTGACACAGACCGTCCAAGAAATCCAAGACAATATGAAAAGACAAAACCTAAGAATAATAGGTATAGAGGAAAAAGAAGACTCCCTTCTCCAAGGCCCAGAAAATATTTTCAACAAAATCATTGAAGAAAATTTCCCCAACTTAAAGGAGAAGCCAATAAGGATACATGAGGCCTAGAGAACACCCAACAAATTTGACCAGAAAAGAAAATCCTCCCGCCACATAATAATCAAAACAGTAAGTATACAGAAAAAAAGAAAAAATACTAAAAGCTGCAAGGGAAAAAGGCCAAGGAACATATAACGGCAAACCCATTAGAATCACACCTGACTTTTCAACAGAAACTATGAAAGCCAGAAGGGCCTGGACAGATATCATGCAGACCCTAAAAGAACACAGATGTCAACCCAGGCTACTATACCCTGCAAAACTCTCAGTCCTCATAGACGGAGAAAACAAGATATTCAATGACAAAAACAAATTTCAACAATACCTATACACAAATCCAGCATTACAGAAGATACTGGAAGGGAAAATACAACCCAAGAAAATTAGCTTCTGTCAAGAAAACACAGGAAATAATTAACCTTACTACAGCAAAACAAAAAGCAACCAAGCACACAACCTTATGAACACAGCCAACAACAATATCAAAGGATCTAAAAGCCACTGGTCATTAATCTCTCTCAACATCAATGGACTCAACTCTCCAGTAAAAAGACACAGATTAACAGAATGGATACTTAAACAAAACCCAGCAATCTGTTGCATACAAGAAACACACCTAAGACACAAAGATAGACATTACCTGAGGGTAAAAGGTTGGAAGACGACTTTCCAAGCAAATAGACCCAAGAAACAAGCAGGAGTAGCCATTCTAATTTCTGATAAAATAGACTTTCAACCAAAATTAATAAAAAGAGATGAGGAAGGACACTTCATACTCATCAAGGGAAAATTCCACCAGGAAGACATCACAATCCTGAATATCTATGCCACAAATACAAGAGCACCCACATTTGTAAAAGAAACATTGATAAAATTTAAACCACATATAGATCCCCACACATTAATAGTGGGAGACTTCAACACCCCACTCTCAACAAAGGACAGGTCAACAAAACAGAAATTAAACAAAGAAACAATATCTCTGACAGAGGTCATGAATCAAATGGACCTCACAGACATCTACAGAACATAACACCCAAACACAAAAGAATTTACCTTCTTCTCAGCACCTTATGGAACCTTCTCCAAAATAGACCATATAGTTGGTCACAAAGCAAGCCTCAACAGATACAAGAAGACTGAAATAATCCCTTGTATCCTGTCTGATCACCATGGAATAAAGCTGGACTTCAACAACAACAGAAATAGCAAAAAGCCTACACACACATGGAAACTGAACAACTTGTTACTAAATGACAGCTGGGTCAGGGAAGAAATAAAGAAAGAAATTAAAGCCTTTCTAGAACTCAATGAAAATGAAGACACAACATACCCTAACTTGTGGGACACAATGAAAGCAGTGCTAAGAGGAAAGTTCATAGCACTAAGTGCCTTCAAGAAAGAAATTTGAGACAGCTCATTCAAGCAACTTAATGGCCCACTTAAAAACCCTGAAAAAGAAGAAGCAGACACACCAAAAAGGAGTAGACAGCTGGAAATAATCAAACTCAGGGCTGAAATCAATCAATTAGAAACAAATAAAACAATTTAAAGAATCAATGAAACCAAGAGCTGGTTCTTTGAGAAAATCAACAAGATCGACAAACCCTTAGCCAAGCTAACTAAAAGGCAGAGAGACACCACCCAAATCAACAAAATCAGAAATGAAAAGGGGGACATAACTACAGACACTGAGGAAATCCAAACAATCATTAGGACTTACTTCAAAAGTCTATATGCCACAAAATTTGAAAATCTAAATGAAATGGACAATTTTCTTGATCGATTTGACTCACCAAAGCTGAATCAGGACCAGGTAAATCAATTAAATAGTCCTATATCCCCCAAAGAAATAGAAGCAGTCATCAAAAGTCTCCCATCCAAAAAAAGCCCAGGACCAGATGGCTTCAGCGCAGAATTCTACCAGACCTTCAAAGAAGAGCTAACTCCAATTCTCTTCAAACTATTCCACAAAATAGAAACAGAAGGAACATTACCAAACTCATTCTATGAAGCCACAATCACCTTGGTACCTAAACCTCACAAAGACTCAATAAAGAAAGAGAATTTCAGGCCAATCTCCCTTATGAACATTGATGCAAAAATACTTAACAAAATACTTGCAAACAGGATCCAAGAACACATCAAAGATATTATCCTCTATGACCAGGTAGGCTTCATCCCAGGTATGCAGGGGTGGTTCAATATACGGAAATCCATCAATGTGATCCACCATATTAACAAACTGAAAGAAAAAAACCACATGATAATCTCCCTAGATGCTGAAAAAGCATTTGACAAAATCCAACATCCATTCATGTTTAAAGTACTGGAGAGATCAGGGCTACAAGGCACATATCTAAACATAGTAAAGGCGATATACAGCAAGCCTATAGCCAACATCAAACTCAATGGAGAGAAACTTAAATCAATCCCACTGAAATCAGGGACAAGACAAGGCTGCCCACTCTCTCCATATCTCTTCAACATAGTGCTGGAAGTCCTTGCTGGAGCAATAAGACAGTCGAAGGAGATCAAGGGGATAGAGATGGGAAAGGAAGAAGTCAAAGTATCACTATTTGCAGATGATATGATAGTATATATGAGTGACCCCAAAAACACTACCAGGGAACTCCTACAGCTCATAAACACCTTCAGCAAAGTGGCCGGATACAAAATTAACTCAAAAAAATCAGTAGCACTCCTGTATACAAAAGACAAAAGGACTGAGAAAGAAATTAGAGAAACAACACCATTCACAATAGCCACAAATGATATAAAGTCCCTTGGTGTAACCCTAACCAAGCAAGTCAAAGACTTGTATGAAAAAAATTTCAAGTCTCTGAAGAAAGAATTAGAGGAAGATATGAGAAGATGGAAAGATCTCCCATGCTCATGGCTTGGCAGGATTAACATAGTAAAAATGGCCATCTTACCAAAAGCAATCTATAGATTTAATGCAATTCCCATCAAATTGCCAACACAATTCTTTACAGACCTGGAAAGAAAAATTCTCAACTTCGTATGGAATAACAAGAAACCGAGAATTGCTAAAACAATCCTCTACAATAAAAGATCTTCTAGAGGTATCTCCATCCCTGATCTCAAGCTGTACTACAGAGCAATAATAATAAAAACTGCATGGTACTGGCATAGAAACAGAATGGTGGACCAATGGAATTGAACAGAAGACCCAGAAATAAACCCACACACTTACGGACACCTGATTTTTGACAAAGATGCCAAAACCATACAATGGAAAAAAGATAGCATCTTCAACAAATGGTGCTGGTCCAACTGGATGTCTACATGTAGAAAAATGAAAATAGATCCATACTTATTACCCTGCACAAAACTGAAGTCCAAGTGGATCAAAGACCTCAACATAAAACCAGACACATTAAATCGGCTAGAAAAAAAAAGTGGGGAATACCCTAGAACTCATTGGTACAGGAGAAAACTTCCTGAACAGTACACCAACAGCACAGGCTCTAAGAGCAACAATCAATAAATGGGACCTCATGAAATTGAAAAGCTTCTGTAAAGCAAAGGACACCATCATCAAAACAAAGCGACTGCCTACAGATTGGGAAAGAATCATCACCAACCCTTTATCTGACAGAGGACTCATATCCAATATATATAAAGAACTAAACAAGCTGAAAAGCAACAAACCAAGTAATCCACTTAAAAAATGGGGAACAGAGCTAAACAGAGAATTCTCTGCAGAGGAATATCGAATGGCAGAGAAGCACTTAAAGAAATGCTCAACCTCATTAGCCATTAGGGAAATGCAAATCAAAACAACCCTGAGATTTCACCTTACACCCATCAGAATGGCCAAGATGAAAAACTCAAGGGACAACACATGCTGGAGAGGTTGTGGAGAAAGGGGAACCCTTCTCCACTGCTGGTGGGAATGTAAACTGGTACAACCACTCTGGAAATCAATCTGGCGCTTTCTCAGACAACTAGGAATAGCGCTTCCTCAAGATCCAGCCATACCACTCCTAGGTATATACCCAAAAGAGGCTCAAGTACACAAAAAGGACATTTGCTCAACCATGTTTGTAGCAGCTTTATTTGTAATAGCCAGAAGCTGGAAACAACCCAGATGCCCCTCAACTGAAGAATGGATGCAGAAACTGTGGTACATCTATACAATGGAGTATTACTCAGCAATGAAAAATAAGGAAATCATGAAATTTGCAGGTAAATGGTGGGACCTGGAAAGGATCATCCTGAGTGAGTTGTCCCAGAAGCAAATAGACATGCATGGTATATCCTCACTCATATAAACATACAATATAAATTAACCCACTAAAATCTGTACATCTAAACAAACTAAGCAAGAGAGAGGACCCTAACTAAAATGTTCAATACCCATCCTGAAAGGCAAAGAGGATGGACATCAGAAGAAAAAGAAAATAGGAAACAACCTTGAAACCTGCCACAGAGGACCTCTGAAAGCTTCTGCAGTATAGACTGTCAAAGCAGATGCTGAGCCTGATGGCCAACTGATGGGCAGAGTGAATGGAATTTTATGTAAGAAGTGGGAAATAGTAAGAGCTGGAGGGAACGGGAACTCCACAAGGAGAGCAATAGAACAAGATAATTTGAACACAGAGAATTTCCCAGAAAATCATACTCCAACCAAGGACTATTCGTGGAGATGACCTGGAACCCTTGCACAGGTGTAGCCCATGGCAGTTCAGTGTCCAAGTGGGTTACCTAGTAATGGGAAGAGGGACTGCCTCTGACATAATCTGATTGGCCTGCTCGTTGATCACTTCCCCCTGAGGGGGGAGCAGCCTTACCAGGCCACAGTAGAGGACTATACAGCCACTTTTGATGAGAACTGATAGAGTAAGATCAGAAAGAAGAGGAGAACGTCCCCTATCAGTGGACTTGGGGAGTGACATGCATGCAGAAAGGGGAGGGAGGGTGGGATCGGGAGGGGAGGAGGGAGGGGCTTATGGGGGGGATACAAAATGAATAAAGTGTAAAATTAAAAAAAAGAGACAGAGAACAAAGACAAAAAAAAAGAATGGGAGTGGTTGATAATAAGAAGAGGATATGGAAGATTAGGAAGTGGAGAAGAGATTACTATATTGGTCACTATGTACATTGCACATTGTATACATGCATGAAATTATCACAATTATGTAAAAGTTAAAAACAATATTCTCAGATGAAATAAACAATATTAATATGAATATATGTATCTCATATATTTATACATAGAATTTTTTCTTTAATGAACCGAGTTTGATAGTGTTTCCTAAAACAATGCATATTTTATTATATATTCATTGATAGTTCTCTTGCGACAGAAAACATTTTATCTAAATTCTTCACAGATACTACATTCCATCTATTATGTAATATTGTACTGTTTATGAAGATGATGGCATTTGAAAGTATTTATTTAATCGAACCCTTTTCAAATTAAGTAAAAGCACAGAATAATTTTGGATAGACATAGAAGTGCTATAAATACACAATTAAGTGAGAAGATATACAAATGGTGTGTTGGATTCTCATGGGGCCAGAAATTTTAGACCCAAGGGAACTAAGAATTAGGTTCACAGACTCATGTCTTGCAGAAACCGCTTTAAATTCCAGATTCAGTTTAGCGAAATTTTGGATTCTACAGTTTTGTTTGCTTCACAACGGTGATGAACAGAACACTTGAGAAGCACCTGCCTGAGCTGTTCTCCTGTTTTCCCTTAGATGTGGAAGAAAGAATTGGAAAAAGGCAGAGCATCCTGGTCACCACTGAGTGAACAATTGGCCACAGATAATAGAGGATGGCTATCTTCAAATTTTTCACACAATTGACACATGGTGAGGCTTATAAAGCACTTTTTCATTTTCAGATACGATTTTAAATTGTGATAAAACTTAACATTTAACATAATCATGAACTATATATTCACTTCATAATTATTCTTGAGAATAGCAAAAGCCATGGTATTTATACTTACCATTATAGAGATTGTATGACCAAGCTCAGTGGTTTAGAAGTGAATAAAATTACACATGAGACCCATAAAACAGCTCTTCAGAATGAATAATTACTCAAGTGACCAAAAGGCTCAAATAACAGTTGTTATAGTTCCCTTCCTTCAATCTTCTTTCCTTCCTTCTTTCTCTCCTTTCTTTCCTTCCTTCCTTCCTTCTTTCTTTCTTTCTTTCTTTCTTTCTTTCTTTCTTTCTTTCTTTC
>NW_026589684.1:106257-107656 GCF_907164565.1 Psammomys obesus
TTCTTTCTTTCTTTCTTTCTTTCTTTCTTTCTTTCTTTCTTTCTTTCTTTCTTTCTCTCTCTCTCTCTCTCTCTCTCTTTCTTTCATTTCTCCCTTCCTTCTGTCCAAGGAAGTTCTATCTAGTTCATTTTTATTATATGTTTCTCAAGTTTAATAATATTAAACATATTTTCAATGTTTCATGTTCAAGTTGGAACCAAAAATTCAGAAATATGACACAAGTCTTACTTTTCTCTATCAATTCTTGTTTATTTAAATACCTGTTAATTTATATATTAATAGATTTAAATGGATTTAAAGCTGGTAGATTTGAGGTTGTTTAAGGAATGCAGATACTGGAACATGATAATTAAAATGTTCCTATACATTGTATAATTATTGATAGTGAAAAAAAAGTGTTTTCACAAATACAGATATAACACATAACACAGGAAAAAACTAATGCTCAAAAAAAAGTGACTTAAGTCACAACGTGAATTCTCCTGATTTATTCTTGTCCACATTATTTTCCTTTATTTTAGTATCCTTTGGATATATCCCTAGGACTGGCATAGCTGGATCTTGGGGTAACACTATTCCTAATTGTCTGAGAAAGCACCAGATTGATTTCCTAAGGGGGTTTACAAGTTTACATTCCTACTGGCAGTGGAGGAGGGTTTCCCTTTCTCCACATGCTCTTCAGCATGTCTTGTCACTTGAGTTTTTGATCTTGGCCATTCAGATGGGTGTCAGGTGAAATCTCAGGGTTGTTTTGATTTGCATTTCCCTGATGAGTAAGGATGTTGAGCATTTCTTTAAGTGTTTCTCTGCCATTCAATATTCTTCTATTGAGAAATCTCTGTTTAGCTCTCTACCCCCTTTTTTAATTGGATTACTTGTTTTGTTGCTGTTTAACTTCTTGAGTTCAAATATACAACAAGGACATTTTTTCAACCATGTTTGTAGCAGCTTTATTTGTAATAGCCAGAAGCTGGAAACAACCCAGTTGCCCCTCCGTTGGTGAATGGATACAGAAATTGTGGTACATTTACACAATGGAATATTATTCAGCAATTAAAAACAAGGAAATCATAAAACTTGCAGGCAAAAGGTGGGAACTGGAAAAGATCATCCTGAGTAAAGTATCCCAGAAGCAGAAAGACACACAGGATATATACTCATAAGTGGATATTAGACATATAATATAGGATAAACATACTAAAATCTGTACACCTAAAGAAACTGATTAAGAAGGAGGACTATGGCTAAGATGTTCAATCCTCATTCAGAAAGGCAACAAGGATGGACATCAGAAGAGGGAAAAAACAGGGAACAGGACAGGAGCCTAGACAGAGGGCCACTGAAAGACTCTGCCTTCAGGGTATCAAAGCAGATGCTGAGACTTATAGCCAAACTTTGG
>NW_026589685.1:0-4343 GCF_907164565.1 Psammomys obesus
AATGGCTCACTTTAAAACCTTAGAAAAAGAAGAAGCAGACACACCAAGAAGGAGTAGAAGGGTAGAAATAATCAAACTCAGGGCTGAAATCAATCAATTGGAAACAAATAAAACAATTCAAAGAATCAATGAAACCAAGAGCTGGTTCTTTGAGAAAATCAACAAGATCGACAAACCCTTAGCCAATCTAACTAAAAGGCAGAGAGATACCACCCAAATCAACAAAATCAGAAATGAAAGGGGGACATAACTACAGACACTGAGGAAATCCAAACAATCATTAGGACTTACTTCAAAAGTCTATATGCCACAAAATTTGAAAATCTAAATGAAATGGACAATTTTCTTAATTGATTTGACATACCAAAGCTGAATCAGGAACAGGTAAATCAATTAAATAGTCTTATTTTCCCCAAAGAAGTAGAAGCGGTCATCAAAAGTCTCCCATCCAAAAAAAGCCCAGGACCAGATGACTTCAGCGCAGAATTCTACCAGACCTTTAAAGAAGAGCTAACACCAATTCTCTTCAAACTATTCCACAAAATAGAAACAGAAGGAACATTACCAAACTCATTCTATGAAGCCACAGTCACGTTGGTACCTAAAACTCACAAAGACTCAACAAAGAAAGAGAATTTCAGGCCAATCTCCCTTATGAACATTGATGTAAAAATACTTAACAAAATACTTGCAAACTGAATCCAAGAATACATCAAAGATATTATTCACTACGACCAAGTAGGCTTCATCCCAGGTATGCAGGGGTGGTTCATTATATGGACATCCATCAATGTGATCCACCATATTAACAAACTTAAAGAAAAAAAAAACACATGATAATCTCCCTAGATGTTGAAAAAACATTTGAAAAAATCCAACATCCATTCATGTTTAAAGTATTGGAGAAATCAGGGATACAAGGCACATATCTAAACAGACTAAAGGCGATATACAGCAAGCCTATAGCCAACATCAAACTAAACGGAGAGAAACTTAAAGCAATCCCACTTAAATCAGGGACAAGACAAGGCTGCCCACTCTCTCCATATCTCTTCAACATAGCGCTGGAAGTCCTTGCTAGAGCAATAAGACAGTTGAGGAAGATCATGGGGATACAGATTGGAAAAGAAGAAGTCAAATTACAAGTATTTGCAGATGATATGATAGTATACATGAGTGACCCCAAAAACTCTACCAGGGAACTCCTACAGCTGATAAACACCTTCAGCAAAGTGGCCGGATACAAAATTAACTCAAAAAAATCAGTAGCACTCCTGTATACTTAAGACAAAAGGGATGAGAAAGAAATTAAGGAAACAACACCCTTCACAATAGCCACAGATGACATAAAGTACCTTGTTGTAACCCTAACCAAGAAAGTCAAAGACTTGTATGAAAAAAATTTCAGGTCTCTGAAGAAAGAATTAGAAGAAGATATGAAGAGATGGAAAGATCTCCCATGCTCATGGCTTGGCAGGATTAACATAGTAAAAATGGCCATTTTACCAAAAGCAATCTATAGATTTAATGCAATTCCCATCAAATTGCCAACACAATTCTTTACAGACCTGGAAAGAAAAATTCTCAATTTTGTATGGAATAATAAGAAACCTAGAATTGCTAAAACAATCCTCTACAATAAAAGATCTTCTGGAGGTATCTCCATCCCTGATCTCAAGCTGTACTATAGAGCAACAGTTATAAAAACTGCATGGTACTGGCAGAGAAACAGAATGGTGGATCAATGGAACTGAACAGAAGACCCAGAAATAAACCCACACACTTATGGACACCTGATTTTTGACAAAGGTGCCAAAACCATACAATGGAAAAAAGATACCATCTTCAACAAATGATGCTGGTCTAACTGGATGTCTACATATTGAAAAATGAAAACAGATCCATACTTATCACCCTGCACAAAACTGAAGTCCAAGTGGATCAAAGACCTCAACATAAAACCAGACACATTAAATTGGCTAAAAAAAAAGTGGGGAATTCCCTAGAACTCATATTACAGGAGAGAACTTCCTGAACAGAACACCAACAGCACAGGCTCTGAGAGCAACAATCAATAAATGGGACATCCTGAAACTCAAAAGCTTCTGTAAAGCAAAGGATACTGTCATCAAAACAAAGGGACTGCCTACAGATTGGGAAAGAATCTTCACCAACCCTTTATCTGACAGAGGACTCATATCCAGTATATATAAAGAACTAAAGAAGCTGAAAAGCAGCAAACCAATTAATGCACTTTAAAAAAAATGGGGAACAGAGCTAAACAGAGAACTCTCTGTAGAGGAATATCGAATGGCAGAGAAGCACTTAAAGAAATGCTCAACCTCATTAGCCATTAGGGAAATGCAAATCAAAACGACCCTGAGATTTCACCTTACACCCATCAGAATGGCCAAGATGAAAAACTCAAGGGACAACACATGCTGGAGAGGTTGTGGAGAAAGGCGAACCCTTTTCCACTGCTGGTGGGAATGTACACTTGTACAACCACTCTGGAAATCAATCTGGCGCTTTCTCAGACAACTAGGAATAGCGCTTCCTCAAGATCCAGCCATAACACTCCTAGGCATATACCCAAAAGAGGCTCAAGTACACAAAAAGTACATTTGCTCAACCATGTTTGTAGCTGCTTTATTTTTAATAGCCAAAAGCTGGAAATAGCCCAGATGCCACTCAACTGAAGAATGGATGCAGAAACTGTGGTACATCTATACAATGGAGTATTACTCAGCAATGAAAAATAAGGAAATCATGAAATTTGCAGGTAAATGGTGGGACCTGGAAAGGATCACCCTGAGTGAGTTGTCCCAGAAGCAAAAAGACACACAAGGTATATACTCGCTCATATAAACATACAACATAGGATAAACCCACTAAAATCGGTACATCTAAACAAACTAAGCAAAAGAGAGGATCCTAACTAAAACGCTCAATCCCCATCCTGAAAGGCAGAGAGGATGGACATCAGAAGAAGAAGTAAACAGGAAACAACCTAGGAACCTGCCACAGAGGGCATCTGAAAGCCTCTGCCCTGCAGACTATCAAAACAGATGCTGAGTCTGATGGCCAACTGGAGGGCAGAGTGAATAGAATTTTATTTAAGAAGTGGGAAATAGCAAGAGCTGGAGAGGACAGGGTCTCCACAAGGAGAGCAACAGAACAAGAAAATTTGTTCTGGAACTTCCCAAAGACTCATACTCCAACCAAGGACTATTCATGGATATAACCTAGAACCCCTGCATAGATGTAGCCCAGGGCAGTTTAGTGTCCAAGTGGCTTACATAGTGATGGGAAGAGGGACTGCCTCTGACATAAACTGATTGGCCTGCTCTTTGATCACTTCCCCCTAAGGGGGGAGTAGCCTTACCAGGCCACAGAAGAAGACAATGCAGCCATTGCTGATGTGATCTGAAAGACTAAGATCAGGAGGAAGGAGAGGAGGACCTCCCCTCTTAGTGGACGTGGCAGGAGCATGCATGAATCAAGGCAAGGTAGGGTGGGATCGGGAGGGGAGGAGGGAGGGGCTTATGGGGGGATACAGAAAGAATAAAGTGTAATTAATAATAATAATAATAAAAAGAAAAAAAGAAAGAGCAACAAAAAAAAAAAGAAGTTATTTAAAAAAATAGAAAAGAAATTAGTGTTTGGCATGCTGAGAATAAGCAAGCCTAGAGTGGCTAGAAGAGTGGGTGATAATGTGATTTTAAGTTCCTTGTATTCCTTGGGGCCTATAATTACATGTTTCCTTTAAAAAACACAAAACTCTTACCCATTAACTCAATCTGACACAGTGCAATGCATTGGATCTCAGGTAGCTGTTAGTTCCTCAAGGCATAAAGCTATATAATCTTCAAGATGTCAACCAGCTCAGCCAATGCTAAGTCATTGTTCATTATAAATGGCTCTTTTGGAGAATGCCTTTCTCTGGAGCTTACCAACTGTTGCCAAGTGCCCTATGAGCAGTTAAGCCCTGAACTTTCCTAAACCTAATTAGGTCTCAAGAGCATTCCACCACCATTAGTAAAGTTTGCTAAAAAAACAAAAACAAAAAAAAAAAACAAAAAAGAAACAATTATTTCACTGAATATTAGAGAACTTCTATATCACCTGCAATTAAATTTTCCTTGAGCCTAGCTGAAGATGCATCTCTGTGCAATAAAAAAACAAAACATTCAATTACTAATGAACTTAAATATTTGTTGAAAAAGTAAGTAATATTTATATGGAGTCTGGAAAATATATATTTACATTAAACATATATGTGGATAACTGTGATTTTGAAATTATCATTATAATATTTTATTTATAAATTCATACTTCACTAT